>NW_028318466.1:1579166-1738333 GCF_062004578.1 Staurois parvus | reverse complement strand
CAAAAACACCTGTTTTATAGGCGTTTATAGGCGTTTGACTTTTTGTAGCCTATGACTTTTTTTAGCCTATGTTAGCCTATGAGTTTATGCATCCTATTGGTGTTTACAGGAGTTTAGAGGGAGGAGCATATAGAGGCAGAAAAAAAAATCTATCACTTGTGCATTCAATAAGGATCATTGTGACTGAAAAAAACATTAAAATGCCCTAGGCACAATTATCTCCTGAGCTTTTTTTCATATCAATGGCCAGAATAAATCAAGGGCTTGACCTGCCTACATGCATGTGCAAAAAACGTGGCTTAGGCTAGGTTCACACCTACGCAGGTTGCGTTTGTGCATTTCCGCATTGCATTTTGCGTTTTTGCACCTGGATTTGGATGCGTTTTTTAAAAAAAAATTCTTGTTGCTAGGCAGATTTAAAATGCAAAATGCATCAAAAACACAGCAAAAACGCAATACGTGCTTTTCTGCAGCGTTTCCATTGAAGTCCATAGAACCAAAAATGCAACTTTTTGCGTTCAAAAAAGTTTCTGACCCTTTCCAAAAAACGGACCGGGTGAAAACGTGCAGATGTGAATATGTCCCATAGGAAATCATGATAAATGGACTGTACTGAGTTTCTGAAAAATGCAAAACGCTGCAGAAAATGCTTAGGTGTGAACCTATGGTAAAGTGCATTTTTGAAGCTGCTTTTCTCTTGCCAAGAGAAAAGCATTTAGAAGCGCCCAATGTGCATGGGGCCTTATTGTGTCAAGGTTCTCAACTTCTTTAGTTGGCCCTTAATGACCAAATGGCAGCACATTTTAAAATTATAATACAATTCTTTTTTTCACATGTAACGCTAAAACGTGGTGTTATTCAACATTGTGAAGCCATACTAAAGTTGCTTTAACTTTTAGGGCTAATGTGCAAAAACACAAATATAGACATTTGGCTATCCAGCATATAGATATACCTGTATTTGAAGGGCCCAGGAGCCCCAGCTATGGTGTATTTCTGCCAATATTACTGCATAACAAAATACAGCTTTTGCAATTATAGGATCCCATTCACATTGTTCAGCATGTTTGTTAATCTGCATGGGGTTAAGGCAGCTCATTCATTTTGAAGTGTATGTGAAGCATATTTTAAAATAAATCTTTCTGCATTACTACAACATAGTAATCTGAATGGACCCTTTCACCTGGCCATACAGGTATCACTTTTTTATTTTTTGAATCAGCCAACAAGCTGATCGAAAAAATACCGAATGGATTCACCCATCCACACTATTGAGGTGGATGGGGGGAATTCTCCCCGATGTGTCATTGCATTCTGACAGAGGGGACTCCCCCACTGTCAGAATACACTGATTAGCGATGGAGTCGATCGGCTGCAACACTGATCAAGGCTTAATTTTCCAACAAGCCTGTTCAAGAAAAGTCGATCCTTATACTGACTGCTCTTAAAGTGTTAATAAACCCAGGACCCTAAATTCACTATACCTGGTCTCCCATAGTACACAAAACATGGAAGTGCAATTATTTTAGTAAATATAAACTGCTAAATACCTTTTCTCATCAGCAGTTAGAGCAGTCTTGTGATTTCTATCAGTGTCCAGCACAGCACTAGCTAAAGTTTGTAGGAGTTTTATTTCTGCTCTAGGAGGATGCAAAACCCCTGACCCTGTGCCTGGACAGTGCTGATTGGCCCTGTTCTGATCACATATACTCTCCCAAGAAAGAAAAACCTCTCTGGAAATACACACCAAACTGAGCATGTGCAAATGCCTACGGTTCAGTCTGTCTTATCAGGAGATAAGAGGTGGTCGCTTGAAAAAGGGGAGGAACAGAGTAGAAAAGATCAAACAGCCTGAGTATAAGAAGCATGCTTTACTGCATATACAGACTGATTTTACTGTTGTGGGTTTAGTAATACTTTAAACAGGAATGTCCATGGATGGATAGAAATTCAGTTGGTCCCCATCAGATCGACTGAATTGTGATCCTTCTATGACCAGCTTAAGTTAAACATAGAACAAGGTCATGCAATGCACAACGTGACCCGGCAGCTGCATTACATACATCTACTGGAGCTGCATAGTACATTTAGTGCTCCTACCTGCTGCCCCATCTGTAGCAGAAACGTTTATTAGAAATTCTCTTTGCACAATGCAGTGCTTGTGGCCTAAGTGACCTTGCCGGTCCTGAGTACAGTCACATGGGGGCATAGTGTGTGTGTTTGAGGGCCTTCATAGCATACCAGCTCTCAAAACAGTTGCTACTTTGTCTCACCCAATAAAGATGCACCTTCACTAAGGCATTTTCCACAGCGCCTATTTTTTTCCAATTCTCTTCATCATGCAAATGATTAACAAGGTAGCAGTGGTGAGCTCATGATTAACTGTTCACATGTTTCCACCTGGAGTGGCCTCTCTGCGCTCATTTGTATGAGTTTCTCAAAACAGTTGGCATGTGCATAGCAGCAATGGAGGCTGTAGAGGTAGCTGAGATGGCAGGCAGGAGTACTATAGATACTGTGTAATACTATGTGGCATTAATAGGTGACAGTTGGAATGTGCTTTGTGTTACCTTGGAATAGGTTAACTTTAAAGTACAGTATATATATATTTTTAACCATTAGCCGCCCGGCCAATGGCCGTTTGGAGGCTTCAAAAGTGCTTCGGCATTCCGGGTGCACGCCATTTGACGTGCTCCTGCACATGCGCAGTTTCCGCTAATGCAGAGCCACACAGCGGCGCGATCTGTCACCGGCCATGTACCTCGGACATGGCCGATGACAGATCTGAGTACCGGCCCCCGTTGCTGGTACCATGTGACCTGCTTTGACCAATCACAGCAAGTCACATGACAGTTGTATACAATGGATGGCTTCATTCATGCCATCCATTGTATACTAGTGCCTAGCTGTGAATGGTCACAGCTAATCACATGCACATGTCATGTGATTAGCTGTGACCAAATCACAGCTAAGCACAAAAAAAAACAAACCTGAATGAATTGATTTCATTCAGGTAAATGCTTGCTTATAGCAAAGTAATTCTTTGCTATAAGCAAATTGTGTAAAAAAAAAATAAAAAATACTGATCAGTTCCACAAAGTAGTACAATGTTACTATGGTAACATTGTACTACTTTGGTCATAGTAAAATATGAAAAAAAAATCTTAAAAAAAATGTAATAAAAAATTAAAAATAATAAAAAAATAAAAAAAATATATATATTTTTTTTTTTTCATACTGTCACCAGTCAGTGTCCCTGTTCACCGCCATGCCAGTTATATGATGATGCTGTACTGCACTGGTGACAGTATGTAAAAAAATAAAATAAAATGAAATGAAAATAATTTTTTTCATTTTTTCATTTTCCGAAAAATTATGAAAAAAAAATACAACTTCAAAAAACTCGCCATGCCTCTTATGAAGTACGTCGGACTGTCTACTCTGCAAAAAGGGGTCATTTGGGGGATATCTGTACTGTTCTGACATTCTTGGACCTCAAGAATTTAAATTGGCTGTCAGTACTTCAGGATTGATCAATTTTCAGATCTATACCATAGTTTGTGAACTCTATAACTTTCCTACAAACTAAAAAATACATCCTAATTTGGGCTATTTTCACCAAAGACATGTAGCAGAATACATCTCGGCCTAAATTTATGAAGAACAATTATTTATTTGTAAATTTTTTATAACAGAAACAAAGAAAAACGTGTTTTTTTTTCAAAATTTTTGGTCTTTTTTTGTTAATTTAGCAAAAAATAAAAACCCTAGCAGTGATTAAATACCACCAAAAGAAAGCTCTAGTTGTGTGAAGAAAATGATAAAATTTTAGTTTGGGTACAATGTTGTATGACCGCGCAATTGTCATTCAAAGTGTGAGAGCGCTGAAATGTGAAAAATGGCCTGGGCAGGAAGGTGTAAAATTGCACAGTATTGAAATGGTTAATTTTGAATTTTTTTGCCATCCGTATCCCATTGGGGAGATGTATCTTTACTCCCTGGCCTGTGGACGCAATCTGAGGTGAAAGCAAATCTTTGGGGGGAGGGAAATCACCTCTTAATCCACGTCATAAGAACACGTGTCCCCATTGGAATATTCTCCCTTCTTTCCTATTGGTGACAACTCAAAGATTTGGATTTTGCTTTTCATTCAACAAATACAATTGTGGAGCAAACAAATGCTAATACACAATCCACATTTATTTTATTTCAGGTACTTATATAGCGCCATCAATTTACGCAGCGCTTTACATATATATTGTACAGTCACATCATTCACATAAGTAAGCCTCTATCCCCCCCTAGGTAAATATGAAGATACACTTGTATAGCATAGCTAGTTCATGAAATGTTCATGAGGAGTTCATAAAAAATACCTTAGGAAGGGTGTTGCACTTTAGTAGGCAGGTCCATCTGAGACAGGAATAAATCTCTGAAATTACAAACAGGAAAACAAGGGGGCGCCAGCTAAGTGCAGCATCAAGGGGTTTATTACAATTAAAAAGCAAAATTCAAACTCACAGGAATATAAAATCAAAGACCTTATCTAAAGCCATATCACATTGGATGGAAGCTGTCCACAGGAAGAGCAGTTTGTGACAGCAAACATCATGTTGTCAGTGAGGAAACCAAGTCCCACCCCAGGAGTGACATCACATCCTGCCCTGCAATCCACAGTGGCTTTCCTCACTGCCTTGAACATTGGACTTGGTTTCCTCACTGAAAACAAGCTGCTGTCACAAGCGGCTCTTCCTGTGGATGGCTTCAATGTGGCAAGGCTGCAGCTAAGGTCTTTGATTTTATATTCCTGTGAGTTTACATTTGGCTTTTGGATCGTAATAAACACCTTGGTGCTGCACTTAGCTGGCGCCCCCTTGAGTTTCTTTTTGTAATTTCAGTGATTTTGGTCCCCATGACAGTGCTCACCAACACAAAGAAAGGACGCAAAGTTCCCTAATGAAGACACAGAACGCAATAAAAACATGTCCAGGAATTTATTCCCTTAGCACTCTACCCAAAACTAAAGACAAAAAGGCTTTATATACTATTGATGGCTAGGAATACCTTCTGCATAAAAGTGACTATGCAGACAAGGGGCCCCCAGTAGGTTAAAAAAAAATCAAATAGCTTTGAAAAATATTGCATGAGTGTGTTATACCATTGCACCCTTAAGCCATCCCATTGTTATCGTTCCACCATACTGCCTTGTTGCTCAGTCGAGCTATACATTGGATGCTTGCTGCTAGCATTACAGGAGCAAGCACTCACCCTGGTTCAAAAACTGTGCATGCGCAGTACATTCTCTCTCCACCTGTCACAGCTTTTGAATCAGAGAGAGCCCTGTGATGCTGATAGTGAGCCTTCTATGTATACAGGATCCTAGCAACAAGGCAGGACAGAGGAATGATAACTATGTGAGATTTTTTCAGCAAGGCTTAGGGAGTGCTGCGAATGACCTACAGGTATGGCACCAAGTTTGCTATTTAAAGCTGCTTAAAGCAGAACTGAGTCTTTTATTGCAGAAGAGACATGCATCATCTCCTTTGCAATAAAGAAAAAAAGTCCCTGCCTGCCTGCTTGCTTGCTGTCTTCTTCGGCGCTGTAAACTAAGCTGTACAGGTCTCTGAGTGCCGGGATGACGGCCTCTTGCGCTGGCCCAGGAGTGACACCATCCCCTGCCAGCCAATGAATAGACTGGCACTTGTTTTAAGCCTTTAATTCCACTTTATTTTTTTTTAACCCACTGGGGCTCTTTGTCTGTATAATCAATTGTATGCAAAAAGTGAATTTAGACTTTAAGTAAACTGAAATCTGCATAGAATCAAGAGCTCTGTCACACTATTTTATATTGTATTTGAACAATGGAGATAATTATTTCAGGCACTTATATAGCGCTGTCAATTTACACAGTGCTTTACATATATATTGTACATTGACATGAGTCCCTAACCTTCAAGGAGCATACAATCTAAGGTCCCTTATTCACATTCATACATACACATACTAGGGCTGATTTACTTACCAGCATATCTTTGGAGTGTGGGAGGAAACCCACGCAGGCACAGGAAGAACATGCAAACTCCAGGCAGAAGAGGCAGTGATTGGGAATCAAACCAACAACCTCAGTGCTGCTAGGCAGAAGTGCTAACCATTTAGTCACTGTGCTGCTTCTAAACTCCCAGTGAAAGTGTTACTAAACCCAGGACCCTTCATTAATAATATCCGGTCTTCAACAGTACACAGAACATGGAAATGCAATTATTTTAGTAAATATAAACTGCTAAATACCTTTTCTCATCTGCAATAAGCAAATCCCAATGTCTTGGGATTTCTATTAGAGTCCAGCCAAGCACTGGTTAATCTTGTAGGAGGAGTTTTCATTCTCCTCTGGCTGTCCTATGAGACTGCATGACCTCTGACCCTCTGTCTGGACAGCGCTGATTGGCCCTGTGCCAATCACATGCACCTCCCCCCCTCAGAAAAAAAAGGCTCTAGCAATATTCACCAAACAGAGCATGTGCAGATTTGCCACTGCTGCTCTGTACCATGGCAGATGGACTGGGGACAGTAAAGGAAGGGGAGGATCAGAGAAGACAGGATAACAGCTGTTTTACGTAACCCCTTAGGTTCCACAATGAGTATACCAAGCATGCTTTACTGCATATACAGACTGATTTTACTGTTGTGGGTTTAGTAACACTTTTAAGCAATTGTACTGTAAAGGTAATTTTTTTTTTTTCAAATAACAAAAATGTCTATACTTACCTGCTCTGTGCAATGGATTTTCACATAGCAGCCATGAATTTGCTCTTCTCCGGCTCTCCTGGCCCCTCCTGTCTGTCCATTGCCCCATGGGGGCACTCATATGTGCTCGCTCCCAAGCCCCGCTGCTGCATCCATTGACACAGACAGTGGGACTTGGCCCCACCCACCGCTCCCTCATCATTGGCTTTGATTGACAGCGCTTAGAGCTAATGGCTCACGGTGCCCCAGCAAAGCCAGTGAGATCCGGAAGTGAGGGGAGAGAAGAGCGGCAGATGTGCACGGCACTGGATTGAATGAGGGTTCAGGTAAGTAAAAGGGGGGGGGGGTGAGGGGTGATGCTGATGCCTAAACATTTTTTACCTTAATGCAGGGAATGGTAAAAAATGTTTAGGTTTTAGAACCACTTTAAGTAGAATATTATAATATGAACAGTGACTGTCATATTATAAAAAAAAGTTATAATCTTACTGCAAAGCGCCTGTCAAAGTTTTTTCTTTTTTTTTGTAGGGGAGGGGGTTAAATTAGGGGAAATTGAGTCATATCACAGCCACAACATAATTACAGGCAGAACTCATTAACAGTAGTCATTTGTGATTCTAAAGGCAGATATGGAAAATATGCAAAAAATGCCTTGTGATAAGTTGACCTTGCTCCTGGCCACTGACAAAAGAATCACATCTAGTGTTTCTGTTTATACTGTGTTTAGATGTTGCTACTTCACAAAGGTCTTTACAAAGGGAATGAAATTCCTTCACAAAAGAGCAGTTGGATTTGTTGTAACTTCAAAGGGGTAGTTCATTAATTACAAGCTTTCATTGTACAGTATATAGAGCCAACAATTTACACAAGGTTTTATTTACTATACATTTACATCCCTAACAATAAGCAGATTACAATCTAAGGTCCCCTGCAAACATACATACACATACCAGGGCCAATTCAGGCAATTAACCAACCACCATGTCTTTGGAGTGTGGGAACAAACTCCATGTAGATAGTGTCCTAGCTTGGATTCAAACCGAAGACCCCAGTGCTAACTACTAAGCCACTGTTCTGTGTTATAAAAAGTATTTTATACTATTTGGAACTTTTTTTATGTTAGCCATACACACAGATTTTTGTTGGACATTCCATCTAAAAAATAAGGCCATAAAAGAATATGTAAACCCAGCATTTCATATTTCTGATATGTGCCTCCTGTACCATGTACTTGTATGAAAAAAGTACCCTGTTCTCTTTGTATTGCTTCCTTTGTGTGAAATCCTTGGTGTTCCCACCAATCCCTCCGCTTTCCTATTAAAAACTGACCACACTAAGCAGGAGAGCAAAGCGTGGTCAGTTTTCTAGCTGTGCTGAGAATGGAACCTGCTCTCCTCCAATGATCAGACCTGTACTGACACCCCTCCCCCCTTCCCCTTGCTGCACAGCCATGTACTGGGAAGACCAGTGTACTGCTGTTTCTCCTGTCCCAGCTGTTAAGCAGCTGAGAACAGAGGGTATGTGATCACTCATTAAAAAGGGGAGAAAATATATTTATAATGTTTTTTATATGTATACACAAATGTTTTGCCTTTCATGTATATTTTAAACTGAATGGGTTGCTGTACAGGGTGAGGGTTTACATATACTTTAACCCCTTCCTGCCACCACCTCCTGGCTATTTAAGAAGTTCTAAATGCCGGGAGGTGGAAGTGGGAATTCCAATCATGTGACCGCTGTGATTGGCAGTCACAGTGGTCACATGATCGGGAAGCTCCCAGTTGTAAGTATGCATCAGGAGCTTTCCGGTACCTGCCAGTAACTGTGTTGGGAGCAGGGGCGGACTGACAACTCATGGGGCCCCCGGGCAATAGGGGATCATGGGGCCCCTGTGTCCTTGCCCAAACTCAAAAAAGCCTATGAAAAAGGTACCAGGGGCATCTCATGGGGCCCCCTACTGACCCCGGGTCCTTGGGCAGTGCCCGAATTTCCAAATGATCAGTCCGCCCCTGGCTGGGAGTACGCAGGACGGGCGCTCTCAGCACAGAAAGATGTTTACATAGGGCCATATATATTCAGCCTCCCTGTGTTAAAGCTCACCCGCCAAAAAGCCTCATATATACATATGTCCAGGAAGAGGTTAATTTGGAGTTGGCTTTCCCCTCACAGCTATAGAAGCCTTCACTCTTGTTGGAAGGCTTTCCACAAGATTATGGAGTTTGTCTATGGAAATGTCTGTCCATTCAGCCATTTGTGAGCTCAGGTACTGATTTTGGGAGTGGAAAGATCAAGCACTCAATCGGCAGTCCAATTAATTCTAAAGGTGTTCAAGGCTCTATGGAGTTCCTCCAAACTAAGGCTCCTTTAACACTAGCAGTGTTTACTAACTGCTGAAAAGTGATCTCCAGTGGATGGCTTTTCAGAGAACGGTGAAAGGAGATTAACAGGAATTCAGCAGTTTTTTTTCTACTGCTGAATGGAAATTTTGTAAGCGTTTGGCTTGCAGTTTCTGTGTGCTCCCTTTCACTTACATAAGAATGTTTGACTAGGTCAATGGTTCTCAACCTTCCTAATGCCGCGACCCTTTAACACAGTTCTGTATGTTGTGGTGACCCCCAACCATAAAATTATTTACCCAGTAATTATAATTCATGAAGTGTCGTTTTTATCTCCAATACTGCTTCTTTCAACATTGTAGCTGCTTTTAACAGAGTAGCTGCTTTCAACGCAGCAGCTGCTTTCTACACAGTAGCTGCTCTTTACACATCGGAAATATGTGTTTTCCGATGGTCTTAGGAGACCCCTGTGAAAAGGTCATTCGACCCCCCGACCCACAGGTTGAGAACCACTGGACTAGGTGGTGCCATCTTTCAAACTTGCTATGTCTTGATAAAATTTCAGCAATGCAGAGCATCGTGGCTACAGCAATGTGTAATCTATCGAACGGCACCATGTCTGCATGTAGGTGGGTGGTTGGAGGACAGTAAAACACAGATAAACCACTTGTTTTTATTGCCCATGTGGAAGGAGCCCAAACTATGTAAACTTGGGGAGTAGAGTCATGCTGGGAAAGAATAGGGCCTTCCTGCAAACTGATGCCAGAAGGTTGAAAGCACACAAAATGCATTTGTATATTATTACATAGCTAAACTTGTGCATTTTGGTTACCAGATTTTAGATGGGTACTAATTCTGATTAAATTAATGATTTTATAGCAAGATCCTCAAGAGTAATGAATAACTGGCAGGTAGCCTACCAGACTCCACATTATTGAAATATTGCTTTTGAATACAATGACCCTTTACAAAAAGTATGCACATTTTTCTGCAGTCTTTAGCATTCCAAAACCTCAAGCCGTAAGTTACCTGTGTAGACACATTATATTGTTTTCTGCTACTTCATACTACTTCATACTAGAAATTGCTTTAAAGTTTTGTGTAATTTGGGAGCCTGCCAGGCCTGCAAATAAAAGCTGTGGCATTGCATTGAGATTATCTAGACCTCCAGTAGAGTAACTGAGGATAATTATGTACACTGCATCCCTGCTATGGATCTCAGCTCAAAACTTACATGGCTACATCTGATTTATAGAGAGCTAAAAATGTATTATTATTATTATTGTTATACAGGATTTATATAGTGCTAACAGTTTATGCAACGCTTTACAACATGAGAGCAGACATTACAATTACACTACAGTTTAATACAGTAGGAGTCAGAGAGCCCTGCTCGTTACAGCTTCCCATCTAAGATCTGTGAATGTTCCCATGGTGCAAACCAACCCACAATAACTGCTCATTGCAGTCCTGCTATTGATATCTTCTAAGCAAATTCAGTATTGTCACATAAACCTTTGCTTTTGTACTTAATGCATATTATATTGCAGTATTACATATAAAATAGGTAGTGAGCGCTCTAATAGATGTCAGCAGCTAGAACACAATAGGCAACCACAATGCCTTAAATATAAACAGTCAAACTAAAATAATGAAGTGCAGCGCTAAGAAGAAAAAAGTCAATAGAGTGATAATCTGGTATCACAATGGTGTACTGTAGAGGTACGGAATCCCACGGCTTCCACTTTATCAGAATGACAGAAATGCGCACTCACCGGAAACGCATGGGTTATGCGCATGTGTGATTATGCATCACGGGCAATGGGAACATCAGAATCCAGGCAGCCAGGCGTCTCCCTCACGGTGGGTCATCACAGACTCCTGTAACAGGTCCGGGGGATCCCCTTAAGGTAAGCCAGTTGTTCCCTTCTCCAGGAAAAAACCTCCTCTCAGGATGGCAAAAGTGCTTTCTCTATGGGAGTGAAAGCTCCAGATAGGAGCCCCAGAAAACAAATGCCCAGAATAGTGTAGTATGTTCAAAATCTCAGGTTTAATCATCAAAATAGCAGCAGGGCAGTAAGCATATGGTACATCATGATATGTGAAGTACATAAAGTAAACAAATGCAGTACTGACCCCCAGTGGTGTAAAACGCCGGGCCTCCTCGTGGCTCCGGCGGGTATAAGACGTCACGCTCTGTGCAGTTCCTCCTTAGGCCTTTCGTGCTAGAGGCACATCATCAGAGGGCAGTCTCCCCTCTGATGATGTGCCTCTAGCACGAAAGGCCTAAGGAGGAACTGCACAGAGCGTGACGTCTTATACCCGCCGGAGCCACGAGGAGGCCCGGCGTTTTACACCACTGGGGGTCAGTACTGCATTTGTTTACTTTATGTACTTCACATATCATGATGTACCATATGCTTACTGCCCTGCTGCTATTTTGATGATTAAACCTGAGATTTTGAACATACTACACTATTCTGGGCATTTGTTTTCTGGGGCTCCTATCTGGAGCTTTCACTCCCATAGAGAAAGCACTTTTGCCATCCTGAGAGGAGGTTTTTTCCTGGAGAAGGGAACAACTGGCTTACCTTAAGGGGATCCCCCGGACCTGTTACAGGAGTCTGTGATGACCCACCGTGAGGGAGACGCCTGGCTGCCTGGATTCTGATGTTCCCATTGCCCGTGATGCATAATCACACATGCGCATAACCCATGCGTTTCCGGTGAGTGCGCATTTCTGTCATTCTGATAAAGTGGAAGCCGTGGGATTCCGTACCTCTACAGTACACCATTGTGATACCAGATTATCACTCTATTGACTTTTTTCTTCTTAGCGCTGCACTTCATTATTTTAGTTTGACTATATTGCAGTATTGTAAGTACAAGGAGATTTACCTGTTCTGTTTTGTCCATTGTTCCGGAACACAAAGCAATCTGGGTAGACCTGTCCTGAAAATATTGTTTACATTGAAGCAGCAATTTTCATTAATAATACAGGAAAATTATAGTCACTCATTTTTACAATTTAACTTTAGCTATACATGGATTGTAATTCGGCTGGTTCAGCAGGGACAGGACAAAATTTGATCCATATATGGGCAGAGAGGTTGTATGGAAGTTGAATGATATCTAATAAAAAATGTAATTTCTTCATTTACCCCTCTAGCAGTAATCCCGAGTGTGGCTCGGGGTTAATTTTCAGCACCGAGCCACACTTGGGATTACACTGTAGTGTAATTTCCCTTGTCCTGTGATCCCCCGATGTCCTTCCGCTGTGTTCTCCGGCCGATGCCGATATCTGTCTTCTGGGTTTCCGTCCCTGCGAGTATCGCGGAACCGGCGGGAGGTTCAAAAAAGTAAAAACATGACATACACACAATACATTGTAATCTGCTAGGATTACATTACTGTATCAAACCATTTCATCTCAGTTTTGTCCCTAGTGCTTTGTCCTGTGGCCTGCCTGTACTTTTACCGTTCTTTCTGCCTGGAAACTTGAGAATGTCCATGGCATCCAAAAAGCATCCCTGTAGGTCAAAAGCAGTTTTAAACCAGCTAGAAAACAGCAATAGTGAATTAGAATCACTTGCAGAATTGAGCGATAGCAATTCATGGGGAAATTCGTCATCAGACACTGAAAGTGATGACAGCGACGATTCTGAGACTGAGCTCAGTAGTGTGAACTTGGTTCTCTATTTCAAATTTCAGTGGTTTTGGTGTGATTACATTTTTTTATTAAATTTATTATTATTATTATTATTATTAAATTATTATTTTTTATAATTATTTATTATATTATAATTTATGATTTCGTGTTTCAAACTTTATCATACCCGGGATGTTTACTAGACTCTTGTTTGGACAGATTTCAGTGAGTTATTCCTAAGAATTACAGGCCTACAATATAAAACAACAAATTTCCATGCAAAACAATGTACCGCTTTGACAACCAAAAATATTGACATAATCAGACCGCCTGGGAGGTTAATTTAAGCCAAAGTGTATTCTGCTACATATGCTAAAAAAAAATCCCAATAAGTGTATATTAATTGGTTTACGTGAAGTTATAGCATCTACAAATTGAAGTATATATACTGGAATTTTTTTTTTTTTTTTTATACTAGTTATAACGGCGATCAGCAACTTATAGCAGGACTGTGGGACTGAGGTGGGCATTCTGATACTGGGTGGGAACTGACTAACTATCACTGACATCTCCAGTAAAACTAATACAGTGATCAGTGCTATAAAAAAAGCACTGACACTGTACTAATGACACTGGGCAGGAAGGGGTTAACATCTGGGGCAATCAAAGGGTTAACTGTGTGTTAGGGAGTGATTAGACTGTGCACTGTGTGCTGTTTTACTAAAAAGACCTGCTGCTTTCTATCTCTCTGCTGTGCAGCATGTCTGTTTACACTCAGATTTCTCCCCTCTCAGCTTCACCGATGATCACCAAGTCCCGGCCAGGAATTGCCAGCTGGGACCCAGTGATTGAAATCCTCAGGAGCCAATAGTGCGGGTAGAATTCTACCTACCCAGAAATGCAAAATCATGTATACTTACGTGATTTTGCACAGCGCAGCCGCCCTGTAGCAGTACATCTGCTATGGGGTGATGGGCAAGTGGTTAACTTAACTGTGAATGTTTACATGTTATGTGCAATTAAACCATGGCAACATCTAATGTTTGTGTAGTATTATGTTCAGCAGATTGTGTTCTTCTATTGTTGTGACTTAGATGACGTTCAGAGCACATTTTATGCCCAATTCATGCAAAACTCCACGTAATCCCAAGGGGTTCAAATACTTTTTCTTGCAACTGTATTCTTAAACTCCTATTCTTAAGCACTTATTATATACACTATCTGGATATTATACATTATCTTTAATATAGGTCATAGAAATCAAATGATCTTGAGGAGCGGTGTTTACAATATATGCCATACTGATTTGGTCACTTATTACGCCGCCCCACAGTCACTGACGTTCTGTATAATCCTTCTCTGGTGACAGAAGCAGTGTTTACATTTCCCGATAACAGGGAATCACATATCTAGTTTCATCCACGGCAAAATGGCGCCTGCGGAGTCGCGCATGCGCACTCTGCGGACCTCAACAAAATGGTGGTGCCGATATGCACACGTGCGATCGCCGCACCAGCCTATATATTCCATGGAGGACTGTAATGCTACTGTTGGCCTCCCCTCTGATGATGTGCTCTGCACGAAAGGCCTAAGGAGGAGCCAACAGAGAGTGACGTCACAGCCGCCTGGAGCCACGAGGAGGCCCGGCGGCCATCTTATCTAAGGGGTCAGTACTACTCTTTACCACCACTGTGTTTTCTGAGTGTTATACTACCCTGTTTTAATTCACTTGTACTCTGAATAAAATCTTCAAATTACTACACTATGGGCACCTGTTTTTTGGCTCCCATTGGAGCTAATTAAATTCCAGGATACCCTATTGCGATCCACTACCACCAGAGGGAGGGAGCCCTGTACCCAGGCTGTGCACCCGTCCAACCTTAAGGGGACCTCTGGACCTAGCAGTTTAACCATACACTATCAAGACAAGATTATCTACCCTTAGATGGAAGCTCACCTACTCTGCCTATATAAGTGACCCTGGTGGATATTGATTACATGCGCATTATCTGTGCGTGTCCGGTGAGTGCGCACTTTTATCATTTGTTCCTGCCACAAATCTGTCTTGGTATCCTGCTATAATAAGTGGATCATCCATAATTTAAATTTTATGAACTGTTTATTTATGCTTCTATTTTTTGAGGACATTTTATCATTCATTTATGCTTTAATTATTCATCGTTATTATCTAGCGCTGCACTTTAAGTTTTCACATATACTTTAATGTGTTCTTGATTTTTTTTATCAGCTTTGACATGCTGAGGATGAGGAGATGCTACCCACAGGAAAAAATTCACATCCCTCAACATGGGTCCAGAACAGTATAAGGGCTTGTTTACACAAGCTTTGCTCTCTGAAAAATGACCCACTTTTCAGAGGGTGTTTGATGTTTTGTCGCCTCCATACAGCCTGTTTTAACCCCTGTGGGACAGCCCCATTCAATGGGGGGATCATTTTTGCAAAGCATGATGGCAGCAGCAGCCCTTCCTGCTTAAGAAGGGGTGGTTGGGGGGGGAATAAAAACGCAGTTCAATTGCCTTTCCACTCCACCAACCACACTGGAATGGTAGTTATTTATTAAATATGTTTCCGTCTTCCATCTTCATTATTGATATTCCTATTTATTTTCCTTTTTATACAACATACTGGGTGCCATTCATGAAGCGGTATTAACCACTTTCAGAAATGCGGTTAAATATTGCTCAGCGTTTTTCAAAAATTAAAAAAGAAGCTACTAAAATACCGCATGTGGTATTTTTCTGAAATATGCGGTATTTATCTCATGTGATATCCATTTGGATGGATACAGTGGAGAAGGATTAGAACCTTAAATTTTACTGCTAATAAAGAGGTCAAATAGATTAAACTGTAGAAATATGCCAACTCACTAAATCAGCGCAGTCCCTGCAACAGATGTATTAATACAAAAGAAAAAAGGTGTCTGGAATACCGGTCAAAGGGAAGCTGCTTTCACAGGACACACGTTTTATCAAAAACAACTATGTTAAATTAAGTAAATACAAAATATCTTTCTAAATGTCAAATCTTGAATATAAATATGATAAAAAATTACACACATACAGTATATAAATACCCTTCTTCCACCAATAAAAAAATACAATGTTGTCTGTTGTTATCGGTGGAAGAAGGGTATTTATATGTGTATTATTTTTTTTTACGCTGTTTTCAGTCAACATTTGACATTTAGAAATATATTTATTTGCTCAAAGTATAACTAAAGGATTTTTTTTTATCAGATAGTATTAGAGGTACTAGGACACCTGTCAAGTTTCTATTGCTGTCTGTGCACCCATTAGGGAGATTCACCCTATTTGTCCTGTTTACCATTATCATTGAAAGTGAAATGGGGTTGTTCCCAGAAAAGTAATAGAGAGGAAATCTTCCAATGGGGACAAAAAAATTAAAAAGAAACTGACAGGAGTTATAACCCTTCATTACTCTATCCAAAATAAAAAAAAATTGTTACACTTTAGTAACACATTCAAATAGCCTTTCTCTTTATTTTTTCAACAAAGCAGAACCTTTGAAATAACTTTCCAGTTTCAGGAAACCCCTGCTAAAAATTGCAAAACCTACAACTCATGATACATTAGTGTGATGGTCATTGGGAAGATTTGTAGATAGGTAAAAAGATCAATGATCACTGGTAGCTTTGGGCCTGGGCGAGAAAATGCTGAACTTTATTATGACCCTATACTCGGGCCCTACAGCTCAAGTTCGGGTTAATGGACACTTATCAAACCCTTTCCGCCTTGGAAATGGCACTCGTCAGGGTTGCTCCCTATCCCCGCTTCTGTTCGTCATTTCCCTTGAACCTCTTTTGAGACAACTTCTCGCTAATCCAGATATTAAGGGGATCAGGATAGCAGACAAAGAATACAAACTTGCTGCTTATGCGGATGATATCCTTCTTTTTTTGGCTGACCCTCGCACCACTCTACCGAGTTTGCTGAAAGACTTTGCTTTTTTCCGCTTTTTGTCGAACCTGAAAATTAATTTTTCAAAGTCATTCGCCCTCAACATAACCCTTCCCACTGATCTTGTCTCCTTCTGTGAGTCTCATTTTCCATTTCAGTGGGTGAGGGATGCCCTTCCATATCTTGGTATACATCTAACCCGTAATCTGGACGACCTTTATGCCAAAAATTTCTTACCGGTTTTCAAAGTCATACAGGAAGACCTAAACGAGTGGCATCGCCCCTGCTTCTCTTGGTTTGGTAGGGCTGCAATTATTAAAATGAATATACTTCCGCGTCTCCTTTATCTCTTCCAAACTTTGCAAATTCAACTTCCAATGACATTCTTTGCTTCTTGTAAGAAACTATGCTCATTCTTTTTATGGAATCACAAGCGTCCGCGCAGGACTTGCACTTCTTTCTCCTCTTGCCGTGCGTGGAACAGAGACCTAAAGACGGATTTATCGGAGTCGGATTGGGACCGCATATTTATGTACTTCCACTCCTGCTCGAGTAATGTTTCGACGCAGGAAAATGGCTACAAATTAGCCACTAGATGGTATCGTACTCCCTCCAGACTTCATCGGTTTAACTCATCTGTCCCTGACGTGTGCTGGAGATGTGGGACACCTGATGGCTCTTTCTTACATATTTGGTGGTCCTGTCCACTTATTCAACCATTCTGGCAGGAGGTCCACCGGTTGGTGACTTCAGTGACCACTCTGCCCATAGTTTTCTCTCCTGCTCAGCTATTGCTTCATCATACCCCCATTCCTAGGAGTCAATATTTCAAGTCCCTAGCGATGCATATGATCAACGCAGCCAGACTCTGTCTTCCTGTGCTATGGGGCTCCACTCACCCCCCAACTATACGCGATTGGCTCAATCGAGTAGGCAAAGTGGCGGAAATGGAGGAACTGATTGCGACTGCACTTGATATGCCAACTAAATACTCACATGTTTGGGCCTGCTGGACCCACTTTGTAACTACCCCTGAATTCGGATCTCTCATGGGTCGGGATACCTGATTGAGCTCAGCCCTACCTCTGGTTATGCCCTTAGTTCTTTTATAATCTGCGTGGTTATGACCTCCTTTCCGGTAATTTATATTTGCCTGCTTAGCTTTGGTGAGTGTTTAAATTCTTGACACTCTCATTTATGATTTCCAATAACAATGTTGACACAAACTTCGCAGCCCGGACCTTTCGCTTCCCTTGCTTCCCTTTTTTTGCCTCTTATCCCCCCTTCTCCCTCTCCCCCTACTCTCCCCCCCCTCTTTTTTTTTTTCCCTCTTTCTCTCCTCTCTCTCTACTATGACTCCCATTCTTTTCCTTTTCTTGTCCTTTTCTTTCTTTCTATTCCTTTTTTTTTCTTTCTCGACAACCTCTTAGTCTTCGATCAGGCTTAGTCTTCCTTTCATTCAGGATTACTTGGTATATGGTTAGCTTATCTCCTCTAGGATAGTCAATGGTACTCACGACATCTTCTCTTATACTGCGATGCTCACTTAGCCTCATGATAGCGTACTGCTTTTGGTTTAGGCTCTGAAGGTTCATTTCCTCCATGCATAGGCCAGTACGCCAATAATCAATTGGTGGAAGTAAGCTGTTATTACCTTCTATATTGTACATTTTTGAAACTTGAGTACTACAGGCCTATCTCTGCCGTAACTTGACATGCTTATGTTATCCACAGTGTCGCACTCTACCATGTTGTTTCTTCCTGTATTTTGGTTTAAGCTGTGTCTATGACTTGATTGATGCTGTGTGTGCATTTCTTTATATTTTCCTGTAACATGTTGTCACTTCTAAATAAACTTTTATGGAATAAAAAAAAAAAGATCAATGACGTCAGTGGGAACTTGTCAGTGGGAAGACATCTCTAAAAATAATTGTGAAAAAGTAAAGTATCCCCACTACATATGACATATGTGTTCTAACAAGGGATTAGACCACTGTGATATGCATGTACATTATATTACATTTGGAGTGATTGGGAGGTTTTTTGCAGCAAATAATGTATATGCTTGTATATTCACAAAAAAAAGTCTCTAACAATCTGTTGAAATGACAGGAGAAAATAGATATATTTTACTACATGGAATGGGGTGGGTTTACTAAAGGCACATAGACTGAGCACTTTGCAAGTGAAGTTGCTCCAGAGCTTAGTAAATGAGTGGGGGCGGCTTTTTTCTTGCATGTGATTGGGTGTTCTTTGTAAAGTAATGCAGGCCATAGATGGGGAGAAAAAACGGCAGATTTGGCGAAAATTCGGTCGTTCAAGCGGCCGACGTTACCATCAATGGTAAAAAAAATCGGCCGATTTTCATCCCTTCTACAGCTGGCAAAAAGTGTCCCTGCAGAGAGCTCCGCTATTTCTGACAGTTCTCTGACAGTTCCTTCACATTTACAGCGGTTGAAACATTGTATCTATTTGTTTCCATTTAGGATACAGATGTTTTTATTCGGAAACAAATAGATACAATGTTTCAACCGCTGTAAATGTCAAAGAACTGTCAGAGAACTGTCAGAAATAGCGGAGCTCTCTGCAGAGATACTTTTTGCTGGACTGGAATTCTTCTTATTTTCATCCTATTTCTTCTTCTTCTTCTTCATCCTCATCCTCATCCTCTTCTTCTTCATCATCCTTATCCTCTTCTTCATCCTCATCCTCTTCTTCTTCTTCTTCTTCTTCTTCTTCATCCTCTTCTTCTTCATCCTCATCCTCTTCTTCTTCATCTTCATCCTCTTCTTCTTCTTCTTCTTCTTCATCTTCTTCTTCTTCATCCTCATCCTCTTCTTCTTCATCTTCTTCTTCATCTTCTTCTTCATCCTCATCCTCTTCTTCTTCTTCTTCTTCCTCACCCTCTTCTTCTTCCTCATCCTCTTCTTCATCCTCATCTTCTTCTTCTTCCTCATCCTCTTCTTCTTCTTCTTCATCCTCTTCTTCTTCATCATCATCCTCATCCTCTTCTTCTTCATCATCCTCATCCTCTTCTTCTTCATCCTCATCCTCTTCTTCTTCTTCATCTTCTTCTTCTTCATCCTCATCCTCTTCTTCTTCATCTTCTTCTTCATCTTCATCTTCTTCTTCTTCCTCATCCTCTTCTTCTTCCTCATCCTCATCTTCTTCTTCTTCCTCATCCTCTTCTTCTTCTTCATCCTCATCCTCTTCTTCTTCCTCATCCTCATCCTCTTCTTCTTCTTCATCCTCATCCTCTTCTTTCTCTTCTTCTTCATCCTCATCTTCTTCATCCTCATCCTCTTCTTCTTCTTCCTCATCCTCTTCTTCATCCTCATCTTCTTCTTCCTCTTCTTCATCCTCTTTTTCATCCTCTTCTTCACCCTCTTCCTCTTCTTCTTTTTCTTCTTTTTGTCTTCCTCTTGCAGGTCACTGCTCATGTGCAGATTTTTTATCGGTAAAAAATCGGCCGATTGGCCCATTAATGCCGCGAAAATCGGCCGATCGGCCGATTTTTTTCCAACTTTACCAAAAAAAAAAACCGGCCAAAATCCCGAAAAACGGCCGACCAAATCGCCCACTAACGATCCGAAAATCGGCCGATTTTATTTTCGGCCGACAAATCGGACGATTTTCGACCCATCTATGGCCTGCATAAAGCTTTATTTCATGTACTAAGATCTGGAGCAACTTGCAAACTACACAGTCTATTTGCCTTAAAGTAGAACTATAGGCAACACTTTTTTTCATTTTGGATAGAGTATAGGAGGGTTATTTTTTTTTATATTTTTTGCCATCTTTGTTACCATTGGAAGATATCCCCTCTATTACTTGGAATTATTATTGGAATTTTCTTTTCGTTTCACTCAATGATAATGGTAAACAGGACAAATAGAGAGGATGAATCTGAGGCTCCATGTACACTGCAGCTGATAAACTCATGTTTAGGAGCTTTTCTGCATTTTTTTTAGTAGCCCCTGAACTCTCCCTAATGTGTTCCTATGTGTTCATGTACACTATGTCGTTTACAGGCAGTTGAGTTTGCAGTTGTTTTTTTTAACGCACCAAACTTGCGTTCAGGAGATTTCATCAGCGTTTCAAATGCCAAATGCTTGTAAATGCGTGTAAACGCAGCTAACCGGGTTTATAAGCGTTTGCATTTGGAATTTTTTTTTTAACTCTTCCATTTCCAGATGCTGTCCAGGGCCTTTTTTCATCATGAAAAATGCATGCATAGTGTTTTACCGGTACTCAAATGGACCTGGTACACCATACTTTGAGGTTTTGCATGAAAGAAAATATGTTAGACACTGCTGCAATAATTTCTGCACAGAAATGTGCTGGAACACCACAAAAATGAGCCAAACACCACAAAAAAAAAAAAAGACAGCTAATCTCAACAAATGCTCTCTCTGCTTCTGCTCTAGTCTAGTTCTAGTTATCTCAAAATGTCTGAAATAGTTACTTTTTTACTATTTTTTAGTGCATTCTGGACATTTTGGAAGGTCTCCTGAGGTTATCTTTAAAAAATGCTTCTAAACGCAAACGCTCATAAACGAGCATAAACGTGGTATGCAAATGCAGCAAAACAGGTGTTATTAACCTACGTTTTCCAGCAGTCAGTTTCCATCATTCAGAAGTGTCCCATGTACATGGAGCCTAATGGTGGCACAGACAACAATAAAAACCTGATAGTTGTTCTAATCCATCTACACTCTATCCAAAACTTAAAAAAAGTTTTTCCTAAGTAAACCAACACTAGAGATTTCCATATTTAGGTTTCTATTACTGTTGAGAGAACCAATCACAAAAGGCAGAAACTATTTACAATTTATAATATTTTTACATTTCTTAAATACCTCATGCCTGGACCACTACTTAATTGCCATGTGCATTTAATTATTTATTTCCTTCTGTGAATTGAGTTAAATGCTTTTTCATGCTATATTTACTGAGCATGTTATGCTAAATACCGAAAACAGTATAGTGAATTGACAATTTCATGATCGCATGCAATATTTAGGCAAAATGTGTCCAGACACCTAAATACTCCAAGCGATCTGCTTCTGTGAATGGAGCCACTGTTCCTAAGGACTCTTTCACACGGTACAAACCCATTTAGCGGATCTGCTTGCTCAGCAAGGGATCTCTCCGCTGATCCCTGCTGAACAAGCGGACGACAGCTCTGTGTCCCCTCCACTGCTGCAGAGCAGACATAGAGCTGCTTGCTCTCCTCAGTGGTCGGACAGGTGAAAATGGACTGCCTGTCCATTTTCATCTGATCCGATCCGAAGGACAGAAGGAGAATTGGATCTCCATCTGTCCCTTTTTGGCGGAATGGATGATGGTGGGTGTAAACGGACACGTCTATTTACACCCACAGCTCCATAGAGGAGAATGGAGGTTCCAATCGGGTCCACCTGAAAAATGGGCAAGGGGACCTGGTCGGAACATTCGTGTGAAAGAACCCTAAATGTTCTCTTGCTATCAACCATGCAAGTGCTTCAATAGAGAGTGTTAGGATCCTTTCACATGGACATTCTGTTTTTTTCATCAGTTCAGTCATGTTTTTTCAAAGGAAAAAACAGATCAGTTTACATCTATTTTTCATCAGTTTACATCAGTTTTTTCATCAGTTTACATCCGTTTTTCATCAGCTTACATCTGTTTTTTCATCTGTTTACATCCTTTTACACCAGCTTTTACACAGTTTACATCTGTTTTTCATCCACTTACATCTGTTTTTCATCCGTTTTCATCCGTTTCTGTCAGTTTTAATCCATGTACATCCATTTTTCATCCAATTACATCCATTTAATTATGTTTACATCCATTTTTCATCTGTTGACATCAGTTTTTCATCCGCTCCGGGTTTTTTTACTGAAGAAAAATAGGGTTTTCTTCCATTAAAAAAAAACTGATGTAAACCAATACAGACATTAACAGATAATCATCTGTTTACATCCGCTGGTCCATAAAAATACATGGGTGTCCGTTTTTCATTCGTAACTGGACAGATGAAAAACAGACATATGGAACGCATGTGTGAAAGAGGCCTAAGTCAGCAATTACAAACCATATTCCCTTTGTTTATCATATGCCATCCTAATACATGAGTCAGCTGATTTTCAAATGATTTGTAAATCTATTTTTTAAGTTACACATGGCTATAAAGTAGTGTCCAAGCTGAAAAAGCAATCTTATTAAATAGAATCAGGCTCACATCCTAGTTTCAAGAACAAACAAGTCCATGCAATAATTGATCCCAGTAGTTGGTCGTACTTCTAAAAACTTACTGCAGGTTGCCATGGTGAAAATAAATCCCAGTAAGTAAACCGACAGCGGAACACAAGTTAGCTAAATAATCAGCTTCAGGACTGACCTTTTACTTTTTTTATGGGAAAATTATTTGTTTTATATGTCCTGGTGCTTGAGGTCTATTTGTTTTAATTAATTTTCAGCCAATTGATTGTGTTTTTTTGAATTCACAGTAAAGAAAGGCTCTGGAAATCAGTTCCTTTGTACTTGGGGAGGATTATGTGTGCGTTTAAAAAGGGAAATGTATTTGTGTTCTGGCCCATGGTCTCAGCTTTTTTTTTTTGCAAAGACAGATCTCTTGAGATTAGCAGAGTTTAATTTGAAGCAGAACCCCAACTGGCACCCTTTGGATAATTTTCAATGCAGTAGAAAAGATTCTCTCAGGATTTTTGTGTCCTTATTGGAGAGTTTTTTTTCATCCGTTTGTGTGGTCAGTGAAACAGAAAGTGGATGGCAATCTGGCCAGAGAGGATTATTATTATAGGTACTTATATAGTGCCGTCAGTTTATTCAGCAATTTACATATACATCAGTCCCTGCCCCAAGAAGCTTACAATCTATGGTCCAGAACTCACATTCACACATACTGGGGCCAATTTAGGCTGCATTCACACTTCAGCATTTTGTAGCTTGAAGCTCAAAGCTCCAAAAAAAGCTCAAACTTAAAAAAATCAATTGTTCTCTATGGTGCCTGTTCACACCTGATCACGCAAACAGGCACAATAGAGAACAATTGATTTTTTAAGTCTGAGCATTTTTGGAGCTTCGAGCTATAAAATACTCAAGTGTGAATGCAGTCTAAGACAGCATCCAATGAACCTACCAGCATGTCTTTGGAGTGTGGGAGGAAACCCATGCAGGCACAGGGAGAACAGGCAAACTCCAGGCAGCTAGTGCCATGGTTGGGATTCGAATCAACAACACTAGTGCTGCTAGGGGGAAGTGCTAACCAATTAGCCACTGTGCTGCCCATAAGCGGATACACAAGGCCCCTTTTTTAGATGAGCAGGGTTGATTAGAGGGGTTAGAACTAGGGTTGCACTGATGCTGATGCCGGTATTGGTGCCGATACTAAGCATTTGCACGAGCATAAGTACTCATGCAAATGCTCCAATACCTTAAATGATACTTTGAGGCTCAGAGGGATTCCCCCGCTGACAGCTGTAATGTAAACAAAAAAAAGCTGGAGTGGGGTTGCCACATCCTTAACAACCGATCACTCATTCTGCTGTCAGCGGAGTTCCCCTGCTGACAGCTGAAGTGTAAACAAAACAGTTGCTGGCAAGTATCGGTAACTGGTATTGGCGAGTAAAAATTAAAACGTTTTGGCACTTGTACTCGCTGTAATAAAATGGGGTACTTGTCTGTTAATTCACCGGATTTATATATATATATATATATATATATTTTTTTTTTTTATATGTTTTATGTAAATATATAAAAAATATATATATATATATTTATTTATATATATATATACATAAATAAATCCGGTGAATTAACAGACAAGTACCTAAAATGGGATCGGTGCATCCCTAGTTACAACCTCTGCCAGTTAGGCTGCCCATACATTATACAATTTTCTTGAGAATTTTGCTTTAGATTTACCGAAAACCATATAATATGAGGTCAAACCTAAACAACACTTTTACTTGTATCCAATTAGGCAGGCCCTTTTACTACATAGTTGAAGGTAAATCTAAAGAAAATTGGGCAGAAATTGGACAGAAAATTGTATAGTGTATGGCCAGCCTTAGGCACCACCACTACAGTGATCTCAGATAGCTTTGGGGTTCTATTCCAGGTGCCATCCTGGGAACACTTCGGGGAGGATTAACTAAAACTGGAGAGTGCAAAATCTGGTGCAGCTGTGCATGGTAGCCAATCAGCTTCTAACTTCAGCTTGCTCAATTAAGCTTTGACAAAAAAACCTGAAAGCTGATTGGTTTCTATGCACATCTGTACCAGATTTTGCACTCTCCAGTTTTAGTAAATTAACCCTTTGTATTTTTTCAGTGAATGCAAAGCATTCTCTGATTGGATGAGGTGGAAAGGCAAAAGAGGTGATGTCACAATTTCCACCTCGCCCAATCAGAGAATGCTTTGCATTCACCACTTGCCCTCCAGAGGATTTACCCCCCTTCCTGACCAGGCCATTTTTTTTGGGATACAGTGCTGCGTTACTTTAACTGACAATTGCGCAGTCATGCAACGCTGTACATAAATGAAATTTATGTTCTTTTTTTCCGCCACAAATAGAGCTTTCTTTCAGTGGTATTTGATCACCTCTGCATTTTTAATTTTTTGTGCTAAACAAAAAAAGACTGACAATGTTGAAAAAAAACCCAACATTATTTTAACTTTTTGCTATAAAACATATACAGTAAAAAAATGTAAAATATCAAATGTCTTCATAAATTTAAGCCAAAATGTATTCTGCTACATGTCTTTGCTAAAAAAAAATCCCAATACATGTAAATTAATTAGTTTACATGAAAGTTATTGCGTCTACAAATGGCAGTATATATACTGGAATTTTGTTCTTTTTTTCATACTAGTAGCGATCAGACTGCGGTGTGCATTCTGACACTGTGTGGGAACTGAGTAACTGTTACTGACATCCCCAGTGACATTAATACAATGATCAGTGCTAATAAAAAATACTGACACTGTACTAATGGCACTGGGCAGGAAGGACTGTGTTTTACATTATGTGCTGTGTGTATTTTACTAGGGAGACATGCTACTTTGTATCTCTCTTCTGTGCAAAGAAATACAAAGCTGCATGTCCTTGCTGGCAGGAGAGAGACCTGTGTTGTTTACACACAGATCTCTCCTCTGTCAGCTTTCTCCAACGATTGCCGGCTGCTAGCGGGGAATCTCCGGCCAGGACCCGATGATTGACATCCCTAGCCACCAATGGCAGCGCGGGTAGGGAGAAGTGTGCGTGTGCCAGGCACCCTAAACGGAAATGTAAATCACATATATATAAGTGATTTTGTGCAGCCCTGCCACCCTGTAGCAGTAGTTATACTATAGGGCCCCGGGAAAGCGGTTAAAAAAATGCAAAGTGTTCTTTGACTAGTAACTGTGCCAAGTGAGGGACCCCTTGTGTTCACTAGGCAGCTGGACAGTCATGGAACCTGGAAGCTAGTGTAAAACATTGTAAAAGCAGTGCCTACTACAAAGATTTTCCACTTCCAGAGAGATCAGCCAGGTATGGATCATGCATATTTACAAAAATATCCATACCTGGAATTCAGCTTTATTGTAAACATGTATCTATGGATGGATCTGTCAGTTTGGTATTGTGTAAATATCAAACATATTATTCTGATCTAGCTAGTGTGATATGAAGTCTAGCTATGGACAGAAATGTAATTTTGTCACTGCACTGCATGAATATATACATGGCAAGCTCCACCAAAAACGTTATGCTTAATGCAGTTAGTCCTGCAGCTAGCTTTAAAATTAGATGAAGGACGGGGGGACGGGGGGCAGAAAAATAGCTGTCTGCAGGTATGAATCTGGCCATGATCACCGTACTATCCTGGACATGTTTTGTAATTGTTCCTTAACCATATGGAAGAAATGTGGAAGTCTTAAAGACCAGATGAACACATGTGCATGCTAAACTTAGATTCACCAATAGATGGTTGTAGGGGTCCATATTCACATCTAAATCTGTATTTTTCATATGCAACACTGTTTATAGATGCACACAGTTGGGTATTAGCTTTGCTGAATTGTATCCACATGCTTCGTAAACCATAAACCACAATAATACCGTATATGAAAGGCTCTAGAGTCTGAGCTCTACTTCCTAGAACATTTTGACTTGTGACTTAAATTTAGACACCAGCCCCCTTGCACACTTCCCAAACAGAAAAAGAAAGAAAAAAACAGGTTTGAATAGATTGCAGAATAAT
Source organism: Staurois parvus (assembly GCF_062004578.1). Classification (NCBI taxonomy): domain Eukaryota; kingdom Metazoa; phylum Chordata; class Amphibia; order Anura; family Ranidae; genus Staurois; species Staurois parvus. The sequence goes on along the minus strand of NW_028318466.1, from coordinate 1,711,419 downwards.
TAAAAATTCTGTCAGCTTTTATTTTGGTTTGTGGTTTCCCTCACTTCATATGATACCTGTACAATTTATATAATATATATTTGTTAGCAACTATTTTCAAGGATGAAGCACGCGAAGTGCAAAATTAGAACCAGAATATCTGATGAGGACCTTGAGAATTAATTGAGAATTGCTACTACATCCATTATACCAGATATTGATGGGTTCTTTTTTCAAAAACAGTGTCAAATATTGCACTAGTTTTATGTTGCCCTCTTTTATTTTTATATTAACAAATATTACAAAAAAATGAAGTTTTAATACTCAGATAAGTACATTATCAGTGATAGTTAACTTTTGATCTGCCCGACTTTTTCTGCTCATCAGCAGTCCTTATAGTTAGTGTATTTTACCTATGGCCCAAGACACTTCTGGGGTTATTTACGAAAATTGGAGAGTGCAAAATCTGGCGCATCTCTGCATAGAAACCAATCAGCTTCCAGGTTTTATTGTCAAAGTTTAATTGAACAAGCTGAAGTTAGAAGCTGATTGGATACCATGCTCAGCTGCACCAGATTCTGAGTGCTCCAGTTTTATTAAAGCGGAGTTCCAGTTGAATAAAAAAAAATAAAAGTCAGCAACTACAAAAACTGTAGCTGCTGACTTTTAAAATACAGACATTCACCTGTCCCTCGGTCCAGCGCTGTCGTCACCATGGCCGGTTTCACCGGCTGTCTTCTCTTCTCGACGCTGGCATCATTAGTTTGGGCACCTTCACAGCCGAGTGCACAGTGTGCGCGCGCGAGTAGCGCTGCACTTTGTGAAATGTCCCATAGTCTTCTGGGACCTGTCACGTGTCCCAGAAGACTACAGGGAGGGAGGGGGGAGGACAACTTCCGTTTCCAATCGCCTTAGGTTATCGCACCAGAAGTGCTCCCCAAAGGTGCCAATCCTTAATGGGGAGCGGAGGACAAAGCATTAATTTGGAAATTCCCCTTTTGGGTTAAGCTACGTTTTAAATCAACTCCTTCCTTTTCTTCCAATGTGAATGTTTTTTTTCCTGCAAACTCTCCCCTGTAAAAACAAAATATTTATTTAAAAGAAAAAGGAATACATCAGCACCACTCACTTGTGTCCCTGTTCCAATTAGGGAAGGTTGCACCAATGTTAACTCATTTTCAGTTACTGAAAAGTAAAATTAAACAAATCTTGTCATTCATATACTAATGTATCAGACTTTAGGCTCCATGGGAATAACTGATTGGGGACAACAAATAATATCAATCAGTGTTGATGGGCTGTGTATCCAAGTTGCCCATCATTATGCAAATTTGGTTGTGCATCCTCTACTAGCGTACAATGCTTGATATAGTGTCAGGTACTGTTTAACCGCCTCCCGCCCTCCATATAGTACAATGACGGTTGCAAGGAGGTTTTCTCGTTCTGGGAGGACGTCATATGACGTCCTCCCATTCTAATCGCGCATGCGCGGCTTCGGGAGCGCGCAGTGCGGCAATCGGCGGTTTGCTGTGTCCCTCGGACACAGCGGATCACCGATCAACAGAAAGAGCCGAAGATGTCGGCTCGGTCATGTGATCAGCTGTGTTCAATCACAGCTGATCTCATGTAAATAGGGAAATGCTAGTTATCGGCATTTCTCTGCTCACGAGCTGTCACGCTGACAGCTCGAGAGGAGAGCAGAGCTGGTAATCGGCATCCCTCAGAGGGGACATGTGCACTGATCATCAGGGCACTGATTATCAGTGTGCCCTGATGATCTGTGTAGCCCCAGCAGTGCCACCTGTCAGTGTCCATTAGTGCCAGCTATCAGTGCTCATCAATGCCACCTGCCAGTGCCCATCAGTGCCACATCAATGCCGCATTTCAGTGCCTACCAGTGCACATCAATGCCACATATCAGTGCCCATCTGAGCTGCCTTTCAGTGTCACCCATCAGTGCCAGTCAGTGCCACCTATCAATGCCAGTCAGTGCCACCTATCAATGCTGCCAATCAGTGCCATCTATCAGTGCCGCCTATCAGTTCCAGTCAGTGGCGCCTATCAGTGTGCATCAGTGCCGCCTATCAGTGCCCGTCAGTGTTGTGTATCAGTGCCACTTAACAGTGCCACCTATCAGTGCCAGTCAGTGCTGCCTATCAGTGCCACCTATCAGTGCTGCCTATCAGTGCCATATATGAATGCTTCCTTTCAGTGCCCATCAGTGACGCCTGTCAATGCCCATCAGTGCCACCTACTAGTGCCTCCTCATCAGTGCCCATCAGTGCCACCTATCAGTGTCCATCAGTGCAGCCTATAAATTCCCATCACTGCAGCCTCATTAGCGCACATCTGGTAAAGACCCCCACAAGAAGTAGAGAGTAGAGATAGGAAACCAACACTCAGCCAACCCATATCATCTGGTATTTAGAGCCAACCAGTCGGCAGAGAGTGTTCCTTAGTAGATAGAAACGTTGTCTCCAAGATGTTATATTGTCAGAAATGTAGGCCAAAACAGGGGTTCCCCACAGACAGATAAGGGATAGCAGCTGAGGCTGGTCTGATATAATGTCAAGAAGAGTGCTGCTTTTCAGGGGACTGAGGTGGGCAGTGTTGGCAGTGGGGTAGGAGATGGTGGAAAAGGTGGCTACATTCAGCTCTTACCCCGCTGTCAACACTGGTCAGATTGGTCCCATGGAAACCAGTGCTCTTCTAAACTAGTGCTCTTCTTGGCATTGTGTCAGATTAACCTTTGTTGCCAGCCCTTAACTACCTGTGAGTAACCCCTGTTTTGACCTACATTTCAGACAGCATAACATCTTGGAGGCACTGCTTGTATCTACCAAGAGACACTCCCTGCGGTATAGTTGTCCCTATATAACAGGTGATGTGGGTTGGCCGAGTACTGGTTTCCTGTCTGTGCTGTCTTTCTCTTGTGGAAATCCTTAATGGCTGAGTGGGACAGTTTAGAACTGAAGTGTATATTTGCCAATCTGTATTTCTGTATAATAAATATACAGAACAATTGATCCAATACATGCATGATATCAACAACCCAGAACTGTTAAGTACCGCAAAATGCATCGGTTATGGTATTCAAATGGACATTAATCTGAACTTTGATCTGTACACATGGTGTTTGATATCATTGGCTTTATTTTATTTTGCAGTAAATAAAAATTACTTTCTGAAGATCTTATATACACATGTTGTTTTGGACTAATATATTTCTTCCTCACTGGTTTATGTAATATTGGTTAGTGGGAGCTTGCTTTTCCACCAGTCTCAGCAGACATGGCTTTGGGGAAGTTACCATTGCTATATTTGCTATCTCAGCAATGGTCCTTGTTCTCATGTTGAAATTCTGTAAATCTGAGACATGCCCAGGGTAAATGAAAGAAATTTCCCATTTACTGCTCCCATATCTCCCACATGATAGGGATAAGATAGCATTTAGCTTTTGGAGCCCATATGTTGTATAGTCAGCTCTGTATAGTAAGGTTCCAGGAATTGGGAGTTAGAGAACGGATATGGAACGGATATGGAAAGGGACACGAGATATCACTGAAATACGATATGAAGAAACAGTCATACAAATTTTTGCAGATGAGGCGCCAGAGACATTAGCGAGAAGGAGAGCCTTGAAGCCATTGGTCTATATGAGAGAGAAAAAAGTCAGATGTAATTGGGGGTTCCCAGCTTCATTGATCGGATGGAAAGATGGAAGATCGGCAAGGCTGAGATATCCAGAAGATTATAATGACTTTTGTGATAAATTAGATTTGCAGTGAGTATTTGTTCTGGGGTGGTCTGTAGGAGCAAGGGAAAAAGAAGTACATGGTTCAGGAGGGTGGCGACAGGCTCCAGGGAGGAAGAGTTAGGAGGTTGAGATATAGATGGGGGGGAGGCGGATCGGGGGGACGCGGAGGAGGGAGTTGAGTCCCGGGGGGTTCTCTCTCTCTCCCGCCTTGTCTCTCTCTCTTTTGCTTTTGCCCCGCTCCGCCTTCCCTCCCGATAGGTTAAAGTTAGATTGGGTTGGAATTATTATACCCCCCAATGGTTTGTACCCCTACTGAGATAGCAGAGTGTGAGAGGGGGGATTTAGGCTGACAGGGCAGGCTGGTGTCAAGGGGGAACATGGTACACAACTATCCTTTAATACCAGGAATGTCATCTGTCCAGGTAAATGGGGGGTGGTCATGTGCTGAGCTTCACCCTAAAGTAGGAATTGCTAGAAAGGATCTTTTTAGACAGTTTCCAAGGCTTAATGTAGGCCAGGGGGGTGAAGGGGAGGAGGGAGGAGGACAAGGGTGGGATGGAAGAAGAGGGGGATGGAAAAGAAGTGGATTGGTAAAAACTATCTGTATCCAATTAGATATGAAATTAAGGTATTAGGTCAAAACAAGAAAGGAGGATATGAATGAGATTAAGTTTATGACCTATAAGGTGAAAGGGTTAAACTCACCAAAAAAAAGACATAAAATACTTAGGGAAGTCCAGCAATACTGTATAGACATAGTATTTCTCCAAGAAACTCATCTAACCAGAAATACAAATGTGAAACTATACTCGAAGCAACAACAAACTTGGTTTTATGCTGATTCATCTGTAAAGGGAGCAAAAGGGGTATCAATTGGGATTTCAACAAAAGTTAATTTTCACCTGGAGGACAGAATGGAAGACCCAGAAGGTCGGTACCTGTTCATCAGGGGAAGGTTACAGGGAAGGGAATATACACTGGCCAATATATATTGTCCTAATAGCAAGATTCCTAGAGGGGATAATAAGGAAACTGGTGGATTTTAGGGGAACCTGGTCGTGGCAGGGGATTATAATCTATGTTGGGACTCTAGATGGGATGTGTCACCTGGAGCGAGGAGAGAAGAAGATAGGAGTCTTAAATTATTGAAGATGTTACTGTATAGACATCAGTTAGTTGCTGTGTGGAGGATAAATCATCCTAGGAAAAGAGACTATACCTTCTTCTCCCATGCTCACGGTTCATACTCAAGATTGGATTATATAATGATTGAGCACAGACAGTTGGAGAACCTGAAAGGATCAAGCGTAGAAGTTATGTCAATATCGGATCATGCCCCTGTCACGATGTGGTTACAAATAGGGAAATGTGAAGATAAAATACTTTCCTGGAAATTGAATGAAATGCTTTTACAGGATCCTGAAGTTGAGAAGAGGCTAAAAAAGGAAATTGAACAATTTTTTGAGATAAACGAGACCGAGGGAATATCCGAGGCAACAGTTTGGGAGTCACATAAAGCTTATATCAGAGGAATATTGATCTCAATAGGCAAAGAAAAGAAGAAGGAAAGAGGGAAAAAAATTAAACAGGTCATTGAAGAACTACAAAAATTGGAACAAATACATAAAATAAGAAATGGGATAGATAGATAGATAGATAGATAGATAGATAGATAGATAGATAGATAGATCGATCAGAGGATAGTACTAAAAAGAGATGAGTTGAAAGAACTGATGGAACAGGAGGATACCAATGGGGGAATAGACCAGTAAAACATCTAATGAGAAGACTCAGGAATAAGAGAGCCAGGAATTTCATAGAAAAAATAGAGATGGGAAGGGAGAGAATATGTATAAAACATCAGATATTGCCAGGAGGTTTTATAATTATTATAGTGAACTGTATAATGTAAGAAGGGGAAAGTACAGGGGAAGTGAGGAGGAGGAGATAAAAAGAAGACAGAACTATCTACGTGAGGTAGAGTGAGGTAGAGTTACCAAGAATAGCACAGGAAAAATTGGAAAATCTTGAAAGCCCTATCACCCCAAAGGAAATTAACTTAGCCTTAAAAAACACGACAGTAGGTAAAAGTCCTGGACCAGATGGGTATACAGTAAGGTACTTGAAAAAGTTTAGAGAGCTTCTTGTCCCTAAGATATGTAAATATATGATTGCGATAGGAGAGGGATCAGAAATGAGGGACGAATCCCTTTAAGTTTACATCACGCTCATTTTGAAGGAAGGGAAGGATTGCTCTCAATGTGCGAGTTATAGGCCGATTTCATTGTTAAATGTAGATACCAAACTGTATGCAAAGGTACTGGCAACAAGGCTGAAGGACCTAATGCCTGAATGGGTACATATGGACCAGGTAGGCTTTGTACCAGGGAGAGAGAAGAGGGACAGTGGTTTGAGATCCTTGATTGTCAGGCTCCGCCCAACGGGATCTCTAGTGGTCCACAGCACGGGGTTTCCCACGACGCGGAGTCTAAGTCCCAGTCTGCCTTTTCACCAGGGCCCCTGATGATGGGGATGGACTTGGTGCAAGACTGAAACCAGGTCGCGCCCCTGGGCACCCCCGGCGGTGGCAGAGGGGTCCCGCTGAGGGTGTGTGCCCGGGATGAGCCTGCTGTGAAGGGGAAGACAGGTCCGATCCGAGCGGGACGGATGGGATGACAGATCCCGATCTGAGCGGGATGGATGGGATGACAGATCCCGATCCGAGCGGGATGGATGGGTGACTGCTAGGAGCGAGGTCAGACTAGCCGGGTTGGTATCGTGCGGGCAACGTGGTACAGGGGGAGCAAGCGGAGAATGGTCGGGGTCACAAGCCAGGTTCAGCAGGTAGCGGGCAGCGTGGTACAGGGGATCAGGCAGAAGGATGGTCAAGAACGAGCCGGGGTCAGAGCAGGAGAGGGTCAGCAAATATCGGAACAGGCAGAGTTTGGCAACAAGGAAACGTACTTACAGGAACAGGAACAAGACCTTGCGGCAAATTGGAGATGCACAGGGCAGTTTTAAATAGAGCGCCCTGTTCTCCCATTGGTGCGGCCGTGATCGCTAGTGCGCATGCGCGGCCGCGATCGCCGAGGACTCTGTGCTCGCCGGCTGGGACGGATCGGCCATCTGCGCATGCGCGCACCGCCGAGGACCCGGGATCCCTGACATTGCCCCCCCCTACGGGCAACCTCCGGATGCCCAACCGACCCCTTCTTAACGGCTAGTTCCGAAAAATTCCTGCACAAGTCTTGGGGCATGCACATTTTGGGCCGGCTCCCATGAATTTTCCTCCGCCCCATATCCCTTCCATTTAACCAGAAACTGAGTTTGGCCTCCCCTTTTCCTACAATCTAAGATAGCTTCAACTTCAAATTCCTCCTCCCCATCCACGTTTACTGCCTCCGGTGGTTTAGACCTTCGATCCGGGAAGGGGTCTGGAGTTGCTGGCTTCAACAGGGACACGTGGAAGACCGGATGGACCTTCATAGACTCGGGCAGTGCAAGCTCGTATGCTACCTCGTTGATCTTACGTTTGGCCCCAAGAATTTGGGAGCCAATTTCTTCGAAGGGCAGGACATTTTTAAATGTGCGGTGGACAACCAAACCTGGTCTTCTGGCTGCAAACTTAATTCCCCTCTTCTTTTCCTATCAAATGCCCTCTTATTGTCACCCTGGGCCTTTGCCATTGCTTCCTGCAATACCTTGTTATTGGTTGACAAAAAGTTCAACATATCCTGCGTGGCCGGGACTGCGACCTCCGGGATCAGATCGGGCAGGAATACAGGGTGGAACCCATAATTTGCGAAAAACGGGGACTGTCTAGTAGCAGAGTGACTCGCATTATTATATGCGAATTCCGCAAGTGGCAGGAGGGTAAACCAGTCATTTTGGAGGAAGGTGGTATAGCACCTGAGGTACTGCTCTAGGGTCTGGTTTGTACGCTCCGTCTGGCCATTGGTCTGTGGGTGGTAAGCTGAGGAGAATGATAGCTTAATTCCCAGGGTTTCACATAGGGCTTTCCAGAACCTAGATGTAAACTGAACCCCTCTGTCAGATACAATATCCCTGGGAATTCCGTGGAGTATTACCACTTCCCTAATAAAAACACGTGCTGTCTCAAGGGCCGTAGGTGTGTCCTTTAGAGGTACAAAATGGGCCATCTTGGACGGGAGGTCTACAATCACGAAGATTGCTGTGTGGTCCTGAGAGGGTGGGAGTTCCACAATAAAGTCAATGGAAATCATTGTCCATGGTCTGTCAGGTTTTGGTAATGGACGCAAAAGACCCCAAGCTTTATTCCTAGTGGGTTTGTTTCTCTGACAAACGGGACAGGTCTTTACGTAAGTTTCGCACTCTCTGGCCATATTAGGCCACCAGAAAGTGCGCTGCAGCAGCTCCAAGGTCTTAGGTACCCCAAAGTGCCCGGCCAGCGGGTGATCGTGGCAGTATCCTAATACCAGCGTACGGGCTTCCTCAGGGTCCACAATCTGATTCTCCTTCCAGAGAAGTCCCTCCCTATTTAGTAAGGGGACACCGGGTAGATATTGCAAAAATAGAACAGAAAAAAGCCACCTGTAATGGCACAAGTAATTTGTGTCATAATACTATCTCCGACTCACTTATCATAGAAGTGTGGATTCATAAACCGAGAAATGCATAGTAGACAATATGGTAGTGTGACAAGAGCAACACCACCCAAAGAAAAGAGGTTACTTAAAGATCCACGCGGAGTAATATAGATTCAATAGTTACAGAGAATACTTTATTTGATCACATAGATCATGGGGAGGTTAAGCATAAGCACGGTGAACATATCAAACAAGTAAAATCATTTAAAAGCACTAGGCGTCCTCATATCTGGGTGATTTTGGCACATAGGGAACCATATAAGGCAATGGGATATTATTTAGCTATATGATCCTAGGTTTCCATATAATTCAAACTTGTATTTAGATTCGCCATGTATTCTTCAGATGTATTCTTGGTATAAGCCAGGATATGTAGAATAGCTTCCTGGTAAGTGGAAACTGGAACATAAAAAATATATGGTGATAAAAAAGTTTAAATAGCACATAGATCACACCATAGCTGCCCCATGCAGAGATAGATTAGTACTTATCTTTACCTTCTCAGTAACTTGGCTGTCATACCAGCATGATGAATGTAGAGACTTCCTGGGTAACCACCCCAAGTGAAAGTCCACAGTAACAGGTGATTCTAAAGATATATATAAAATTATATAGATCATAAGCATCAAGCAGAATCCCTGAATAGTAAGAAAACGACAAAATAAAGGTATATATTACCATCAGTGAAGATCAAGAGGACTCACGTCGACTTGAAATAAGATCAGGTCCTTAATGCTTGTTCTGTAGTGCATATATAGGTGGGAAGCCAGGTAGTCTCAATACATAAATTTCAAAAAGAGTATTATATATGTATTAGGCACTGTATACCTGAATCTATATACCCAGTAAAGGGTAGACACCGGGTAGACCTTGCATTCCTACGGACGCGGTCTGCAATTTAGAATGGAGCTCCGATTGGAGGACTAGGAAATTCCCTGGGGACAGGATAGTGTCTGGCTTGGGACTCTCTTCGGGATCCCCAAACATGCGGGAGAGCGCGTCTGGTTTCGTGTTCTTAGACCCTGGCCTATAGGTGATGTGAAAAAAGAACCGTGAAAAGAACAGTGCCCACCTGGCTTGACGTGGCCTCAGACGTTTAGCTGTTCTCAAATATTCTAGGTTCTTGTGGTCCGTGAAAATCAATATTGGGTGTACCGCCCCCCCTAACAAGTATCGCCATTCCTCTAGTGCCACCTTGATCGCCAAGAGTTCCCGATCCCCGAAATCATAATTCCTTTCAGCAGCAGTTAGTTTCCTGGAGAAGAAGGCCACCGGGTGCATAAGCTCCTTGATGCCCTTTCTCTGGGACAGCATCGCCCCGACCGCATTCTCGGATGCGTCTACCTCCAAGATATATGGTAAGGACGAATCAGGATGACTCAAAATAGGAGCTGCCGTAAACAATTCCTTTAAGGCTTCGAATGCCCTCTGTGCCTCAGGTGTCCACTGGAAGCGAACCCCCTGCCTAGTCAGCTGGGTGATAGGGGACACTAGGCCCGAAAAGTTCTTAATGAACTTTCTATAAAAGTTCACGAAGCCGATAAAGCGTTGGACCGCTTTCTTATCGGTGGGTGCTGGCCAATCTAAGATGGCCAAAACCTTTTGGGGATCCATGGCTATTCCCGTGGGAGAGATGGTTAGACCCAGAAACGAAATACTACTCTGTTCAAAACAGCACTTGTCTGCCTTGGCATATAAGCCGTTCCAACACGCGCCTCACGTGACCTCTATGGTCCTCCAAGGTTGGGGAAAAGATAAGGATATCGTCAAGGTACACAATGACAAAGATATCTAGGTAGTCCCTGAACACATCGTTTATGAAATGCTGGAAGGTGGCTGGAGCGTTGCATAGGCCGAAGGGCATAACCAAATATTCAAAGTGTCCGAATCTGGTACGGAATGCTGTTTTCCACTCGTCCCCCTCTCTGATACGGACTAAATTATAGGCACCTCTCAAGTCTAGTTTAGTGAAGACAGATGCTGACTTCAGCCTCTGAAAAAGTTCGGGGACTAGTGGTAGCGGGTAACGGTTCTTTACCGTGACTTTATTCAAGTCCCGGTAATCTACGCAGGGCCGGAGGGACTTGTCCTTTTTTTCCACAAAGAAAATGCCCGCCCCAGCTGGTGACGTGGAGGGTCTGGGAGGAGATCAATTGGGCAGTCATAACCTCGGTGCGGGGGAAGAGTGTCCGCCCCCCGCTTGCTAAACACATCCAAAAAACTATGGTAGGCTGAAGGAATGACTTGCGCCAGCTCCGCATCTGTCTCTAGACACAACAAAGCCTCCGGAATCGGGGGGGTCTTAGGGAGGCAATGCTGCTGGCAGTATGTGCAGAGGAACTGGATAGAACCCGTCTTCCAGTCCACCTGGGGATTATGGGCTCGTAACCACGGGAGCCCCAAAATAATTGGAAATAATGGGGATGCTATGGCGTCTAACCGAAGGAGTTCTTCATGATGGGTCGATACGGTAGTACGGATAGGTGGGGTCTCGTGGTCCACCACCCCTGACTTAATACGGGATCCATCTGCTAGAAAAATATTCAATCCCACCTCCTTTGTTTGTAGGGGGATTTGTTGCTGAACTGCAAAGTCCAAATCTATGAAGCAACTACACGCCCCAGAATCCACAATTGCTGTGGTCACCACCGTTCTCCCCGGCAGCTGAAGTGACACAGGTACCGCTAGATAACTAGTGTTGCCCATACTGTTAGAAGTGACCGTAGAGAAAACAGCGGAACACTTACCCCTCTTGGCTGGACAGGTACGTACCACATGGCCTGCTCCCCCACAGTAGAGGCAGAGATGGTTGGCCAGACGCCTCTGGCATTCCTCAGGTGTAAGTGTCGGCCGTATCCTTCCCGATGGCCCGGACTTGGGTGTATCCATAGCATCCTGATTCTGGCTTGCCGCCTGCGACTGGGTTGAAGCCTGAGGGGGTGTTCCAGTTGGTCCTTGTCCTTGGTTGCACCTTTCCTGCCTGCGCTCCCGCAACCGGCGGTCAATTCGAATAATCAAATCTATTAAGGCCTCCAAAGTACTAGGTATGTCTATTCGGGCCAATTCGTCCTTCAGTGATTCAGCTAACCCTATGCGGAACTGGTGGTGCAGGGCCACCTCGTTCCATTGGTTGTCACTACGCCAACGCCTGAATTCGGCGGCACAGTCCTCTACTGTCCGGTGACCCTGCCTAAATGTATATAGGGCCCTCTCGGCCGTTGCTGTGCGCAGCGGGTCGTCATACAAGAGGGCCATAGCCTCAAAAAAAACTGTCACTGACCTCAACAGTGGGTCTCGATTCTCTAGGAGCCGGTGGGAACAGTCTTGGGGTCCACCCTGTAGTAGGGAAATGATGAACCCTACCATCACCGATTTGGAGAAAAAGGTCCGAGGCTGGAGGTTAAAGTATAGCTGACAGGAGCTACGAAAGGCCCTGAATCTACTTCGGTCTCCAGAAAAACGTTCTGGTGTGGGGACACGGGGTTCTGGTACGGGTAACAACCCCGGTGTCTCCCTAGTGGGTTCCCCAGACCCCCTGGTAGATGTAGCTAAAGTCTGCATGCGACTGTCCAATTCTGTATAACCCTCCTGTAGGCCACTAATTCCTAGTGTAAGGGTCTCCATTTGTTGGCAGATGTCATCCAGAGGGGAAATTCCCCTTCCAGGCTCAGTCATGGCCACAAGGTACTGTCAGGCTCCGCCCAACGGGATCTCTAGTGGTCCACAGCAAGGGGTTTCCCAGGATGCGGAGTCTTAAGTCCCAGTCTGCCTTTTCACCAGGGCCCCTGATGGTGGGGATGGACTTGGTGCAAGACTGGAACCAGGTCGCGCCCCTGGGCACCCCCGGCGGTGGCAGAGGGGTCCCGCTGAGGGTGTGTGCCCGGGATGAGCCTGCTGTGAAGGGGAAGACAGGTCCGATCCGAGAGGGACGGATGGGATGACAGATCCCGATCCGAGCGGGATGGATGGGATGACAGGTCCCGATCCGAGCGGGATGGATGGGTGACTGCTAGGAGCGAGGTCAGACTAGCCGGGTTGGTATCGTGCGGGCAGCGTGGTACAGGGGGAGCAAGCGGAGAATGGTCGGGGTCACAAGCCAGGTTCAGCAGGTAGCGGGCAGCGTGGTACAGGGGATCAGGTAGGAGGATGGTCAAGAACGAGCCGGGGTCAGAGCAGGAGAGGGTCAGCATAAATCGGAACAGGCAGAGTTTGGCAACAAGGAAACGTACTTACAGGAACAGGAACAAGACCTTGCGGCAACTTGGAGATGCACAGGGCAGTTTTAAATAGAGCGCCCTGTTCTCCCATTGGTGCGGCCGCGATCGCTAGTGCGCATGCGTGGCCGCCGCCGCGATCGCCGAGGACTCTGTGCTCGCCGGCTGGGACGGATCGGCCATCTGCGCATGCGCGCACCGCCGAGGACCCGGGTTCCCTGACATTGATACTGGTACAAAAAGCTAAAAAAAAAAAAAACACTGGTAATATTATTGTCGATTGACGTGGAAAAGGCATTTGAGGGGGTCAACTGGGGATGTAGAAAAGTTAGAAAAGTTGGGGATGGGACCTAAAATGCTGAATTGGATAAAAGCATTATATAGGAACCCATCAGCGGTGGTAAAGGTAAATGGAACCTTCTCTCAATTTTTTTAAATGTATAATGGTACCAGGCAGGGATACCCTCTCTCCCCCTTGTTGTTCGTGTTGTCATTAGAACTATTTTTGGAGAGGGTTAGGAAAAGTAGGGATATAAGGGGGATAAGAGTAGGAGACATGGAGCATAAAGTCGCTGCTTATGCAGATGATATGTTGTTCTATGTTGCTAATCCTAGAATAACACTACCCAACTTAATGAAAGAATTAAAACATTATGGGGCAGTATCAAATTTGAAGATAAATCCTGTAAAATCGGAAATTCTAAATATTAATCTCTCAGTTATAGAAAAGAAACAGTTACAAAAAGTATTCCCTTTTTCCTGGAGGAAAAATTAAATAGGATATCTCGGAATAAAATTAACAACATCGGTAAAAAGTTTATATAAAAAAAATTACATCCCTCTGATAATTGAAATAAAGGATGAGTTGAAAAGATTAGTAAAAGGGGGGGCCTCTTGGATTGGAAGAATTAACTTAGTTAAGATGGTGATACTTCCAAAAATATTGTATAAATTCCAGATGCTCCTGATTGCTCTACCGGGAGCCTTCTTTGCAATAACCAGAAAGATGATTATCAAATTTATATGGGCAAATAAGAGACCAAGGATAAGTTATGAGGTGTTATGTAGAGCAAAAGGAAATGGAGGACTGGGATTACCAAATATGAAGAATTACTACACAGCTGTAATTTTGTCACGGGTAGTAGATTGGTCATTTAATTCACAAGGGAAAAGTTGGGTAAAAATGGAAGGGGAATTAAGTAAATCATAATTAGAGAAAATTATTTGGATACCTTATGGGTCCCGCACATTAGATGTAGAAACAAGTGAACTGACTAGGATAGTACTGGAAATATGGGATAGAATACACAATAAGGAAAAATGGAAATTTAATTCACTGTTGATTCCACTAGAGGGAACAGATTTTTTTGCACCTGGAAATGTCAAAATTTGTGGGAGATGGATAAAAGATAACAATGCACGTTTTAAAGATATTATTATACAGGATTTATATAGCGCCAACGGTTTTCTTAGCGCTTTACGATATAACGAGAGACAATACAGTAACAATACAGTTCAATACAAGAGGGATTTGAGGGCCCTGCTCCTTGGAGCTTACAATCTAGGAGATCATGAAAGGGGGGAGAATATGCACGTTTAAAAAGTTAAAAAAGAATAAGGATCTGTTTGTTAGGTTTGATGAATGGAGGTATAACCAGTTATATCATGTTGTTGTGAATTTACCACAACCGTTGAGGGAAATAGAGGAAATTAATCCATTTGAAAAATTAATGAATGTTGATGTAAGCCCAAAACATATCACTTCAAGGATATATAAGATCCTTATGGATCTAGATGTTGTAGAGCCCCCTGGTTATGTAGGAAAATGGGAGAAGGAATTAGGAATATAAATGAATCCACAGCAAAGGAAAATCAAGGTAACAAATATGTGCACAGTAGAAATTAACTATAAATGCTTAGCGAGATGGTATATAACACCTAGTGTTGTCCATAAGCAGCAAAGGGATAGCCCCATGGTGTTGGAGAGGTTGTGGAGAAAAGGGCAATATGGAGCACATTTGGTGGAGCTGCCCGAATATACAGAATTATTTGAGGGAAATAGCTCAACATATACAGGAAATATGTGAGGTAAATATTCAGGGAGATCCATGGAAATGTTTATTTTATTATTTTGAGCCCACTTTGGAAGTATATAAAAATAAAGTATTGTATCATTTAATTAGTGTGGCAAAGGGTTTGATCCCAAAATTTTGGCTAGTGGCTGATGTTCCAAGGATGGTAGACTGGATAGATAAGAGTGGAAAATATTGTTAGAATGGAGGAATTGAGATGTATAGAACAGGATAAAGTTGGAAAGTTTAAGAGAATATGGAGTTGCTGGATGAAATGTAAAACTTCGGAAACTTACATAGATTTAATTAGAGTAAAAGAGGTAGTTTAGAAGCTATGGTGAAGTTATGTGGATTAATAAGATAAGGAGAATTGGATACAGATAGAGAAAAGATTACGAGGTTGTAGGAAGGGTGGGAGGGAAAGGGTAGGGGGAGGGAGGTAGTGGGTAATAGACTGTAATTTAAAAAAAGGTATATCATGGAAGATGTAATGTGTTTTAATACTGTTTGTATAATAACCAAATAAATATTTAAATAAAAAAAAAACAAAAAACAAAAACCCAGCCTATCTGACTAACATAAAAGGCATTACATGAGATTTGACGGATGTACAGTAGGTAAAAAATAAATGCATTTATATCAGTTTATGTACAATCAAAGATTCCGATATAGGTTACTTAAAATTTTTTCAATATTTGTTTGAAGTTCTTCTATTGTCTAATACAGTACAGTAATTATTCCCACTAACAGGAGAATACACACGCCTTCCAGATTTTGTCACCGGGCAGCTAGCTCTGAAAACTATAATGAAGCTGTATGTAGGCACGGGCAGCATTAGTCACAATACCGGGCACAGTTGCTATAGCAATGAAAAGCATGGCATGTTGATGACAGTCTACATTTGTATAGGAAAAATTCTTAGCATGCGATTAGAGTCAATCGGAAAAAATAAAGAGGATTATGTATAAAAATTTCTTGTTGCCCATTGCAACAAATCAGATTTCCTGTATAAAGGGGAGCTCTGTGAAGAAGGACAGAGGGAAGTAAGTGTAGTTTGATAATCATACTCACCTCTGTGCTGTCCTTTCTGAGATCCAGCTCTCCTAGAACTGTGCCTGGAGAACATTGGTACCCTAAAGTGGAACTTTACCCATAACTTAACCCATAGAAAATAATGTTCTTTAGCAAGAAACATACATTCCACGTTGATAATTTTTGTACCAAAATTAGTGTGTGCTGTAAATTGTTGTCAGCATTGTTCCAGTTTCTTCTTGCTGGAGGCTGCCATTTTGCTGAAGCCCAGAGCCCCTGAACAGTAGTAAATCTTTAGGCTGTCAGCAGATTGGCTTCTACATTTTCGGCAGTGCCAAAAATAGAGAGCAACTGTGCATGTGCAGAGTAGGGAGAGACAGTGTAGTACTGGATTTTGAACAATATAGGCACTTATTTTTAAAGTGGTTCTAAAGGCTCAAGGTTTTTTACCTTCGTGCATTCTATGCATAAAGGTAATAAACCTTCTGTGTGTAGCGCTCCAACCCCCCCCCCCCACCGCAATCCTTACTTGAGCCCACTCTGATCCAATAATGTTCTTGACAGCCTCTGCTGTCTGGGGACTCTTCCTCCTCATTGGCTCCCACTGCTGTCATTCACAGCCAGTAAGCCAAGGAGGAGAGAGAGGGGCAGGGCGGGGCTGAGCCTAGCATCTGTCTGTCTTATGGATGCATAGAGCAGCAGCTTGGGGACGAGCATGCAGAGGTGCCCCGGGGGCGAGCAGCTTTCCCTGGGGACACTGCTCCAGGAGGAGGAGTGCCAGTGAGGACCCAAAAAGAAGAGGATTGGGGCTGCTCTGTGCAAAATCACTGCATGGAGAAGGTAAGTATAGACATGTTTGTTATTTTAGAAAAAAAACCAAAGCTTTAGTGTCACTTTGTGTTCTACTTTAGGCTCAATGTTTCCAGCCTGTGCAATTTTAACTGTGGGGGTTTATGGAAGGGTGTGGGGGGGGGGGTCTGTGGCTTTTTTGGGGGGGGCTTATAGAAACAGGAGGGGGTCTGCTGCATTGTAGGGGGTTATGAAAGAGTGGGGTGTCTGTGCTACTTAGGGGTTTATGGAATAGTATGGGTGAGATCATAGTGATTTATTAATGAAAGTGTGGGGGGGGTAGTAGTGGCAGGGCTTTGTGTTAGGGTTTATGGAATGGGGAGGGGTATGTGGCACAGTGGTATGTTTATGAAAGGATGAGGGCTATAAAACAGTGTGTGTATGTGTGTGGAGGGTGGGTTCTGTGGCACTGTGGGTGTTATGGAAGGGTGTGGGGGGTCTGTGGCACTATAGGGGGTTCATGGATCGGTGTGGGGGGGGGGTCTGTGGCACTGTGAGGGTTTATGGAAGGGTGTGGGGGGTCTGTGGCACTATGGAGGGTTTATGTAAGGGTGTGGGGGGGGATCTGTGGCACTATTGGGGGGTTAAAGGAAGGGTGTGGAGGGGGGTCTGTGGCACTATAGGGGGGGGTTAAAGGAATGGTGTGTGGTAGGGGTCTGTGGCACTATAGGGGGTTTATGAATGGGTGTGGGTGGGGGTCTGTGGCGCTGTTGGGGGGTTACGGAATGGTGTGGGGGGTCTGTGGCACTATGGGGAGGCTTATGGAAGGGTGTGGGGGGTCTATGGAACTATGGGGGGTTTATAAAAGGGCGTGGGGGGTCTGTGGCACAATGGGGGGTTATGCAATGCTGTGGGGGGGCTGTTGCACTATGGGGGGTTTATGGAAGGGTGTGGGGGGATCTGTGGCATTATGGGGGGTTTAAGGAAGGGTGTGGTGGGTCTGTGGCATTATAGGGGTTTTATAAATGGGTGTGGGGGGTCTGTGGCACTGTGGGGGTTTATGGAAGGTTGTGGGGTCTGTGGCACTATGGGGGTGTTTATGGAAGGGTATGGGGGGTCTGTGGCACTATGGGGAGGGTTTATGGAAGGGTATGGGGGGTCTGTGGCACTATGGGGAGGGTTTATGGAAGGGTGGGGGTCTGTGGCACTATGGGGGGGGGTTATGGAAGGGTGTGGGGGTCTGTGGCACTATGGGGAGGGTTTATGGAAGTGTGGGGGGTCTGTGGCACTATGGGGGGGGGGCTTATGGAAGGGTGTGGGGGTCTGTGGCACTATGGAGGGGTCTGGCAATGTGGTGGGTTTGCAGTAGGAGAGTAGTTTAGGGAAGGGGGGTATCTGTGGCACTATGGGTGGTTTGTGGTAGGTAAGGGGGTTTATATAAGGGGGGGCAATGTCTGTGGCACTATAGGGATTTGTGGTAGGTGAGGGGTTTAGGTAAGGGGGCACCATGTTGGGGGGGTGTCTGTAGTACTGTGGGGGGTTTGTGATAGGCGAGGGGGTTTAGGGAAGGGGCGTCTGTGGCAGGTGAGGGGGTGTCTATGGCACTATGGGGGGTTTGTGGTAGGTGAGGGGGTGTCTATGGCACTATGGGGGGTTTGTGGTAGGTGAGGGGGTGTTGTGTGACACTACAAGTTATGATTCACACTCCATACACCTCTCACTTCAAAGCGTCTCTCGTACTTGGACATGTTAGTAAGAGACGTGTTCTATACACTGGAGCAGGGCTCTGGTTATAGTGAACACAGAGCTCCTCTCTGGGAATGCTCTGATAATACGAGTTCCTATACTCCTCATTATGAAGAGAAGTCACACAGCACACCACACTCGCTCCATTGCCTTCTATTCTTCCACCTTCCAGAAGAGAACAACCTGAACAGCTTTGTACTGATCCACCAATTACAGGCGCTTTCTACTGATCCACCAATCACATCCCGCCTATCATCTCGGAGAGGAAGTCTGTGGAGAATGCTCCTCCTAACTTCATCATACACAGCACTTACTGGCTGATAGCGGAGTGGTGGGCGGGGTTATTCTCAGCTAGGGAAGTGTATTGCAGTGTATTGCTTAGAGCTTCCGGTATAGATTGTGGTCTCCCGGTACCGGAGAGGGGGAGGAGTGGCGGTAGCTCAGCACGGTTTGTCCCTGTGTCCGGGTGACCTGTGCCTCTGTGGACTCTTCACAGCAACAAGTCCCTGGATGCGGTGCGGGGCTCAGAGCTGGGGCCCCCCCCTGATCACAGCCAGCTGAAGGGGCTATGACGTCTGTGGCGGAGGCTGGAGCGGCAGTAGTGGCGGACGGGTCAGTGACATCGGTGTGGAAAGCGAGAGGTGACGGCACTGCGCTCCGTGGAGGTGGAACAACGCCGGCGGACGGCGGCTCTCTGGGCACGGTGAGGGAGCTATGTGTGAGCGGATCCGGGGTTGGCTCTGTGTGTACCGGACTCCATCCACTGGAGGTGTGTGTTCCGTGCTCCGATCACCCACCCCATCTCCTCACCAGAGTGGACGCTGTGATCGGGGCTGTCATCACCAGTCCTCCCTCCACTCAGCGATCGACAGGCGTGCTTCCTGTGTGTGGGAGGATTAGTGCCCCATGGCTGGTGTCAGTGGCAGGAATAGTGCCCCATGGCTGGTGTCAGTGGCAGGAATAGTGCCCCATGGCTGGTGTCAGTGGCAGGAATAGTGCCCCATGGCTGGTGTCAGTGGCAGGTCGTTGGTGTCAGTGGCAGGAATAGTGCCCCATGGCTGGTGTCAGTGGCAGGAATAGTGCCCCATGGCTGGTGTCAGTGGCAGGAATAGTGCCCCATGGCTGGTGTCAGTGGCAGGAATAGTGCCCCATGGCTGGTGTCAGTGGCAGGAATAGTGCCCCATGGCTGGTGTCAGTGGCAGGAATAGTGCCCCATGGCTGGTGTCAGTGGCAGGTCGTTGGTGTCAGTGGCAGGAATAGTGCCCCATGGCTGGTGTCAGTGGCAGGAATAGTGCCCCATCGTTGGTGTCAGTGGGGGGAATAGTACCCCATGGCTGGTGTCAGTGGCAGGAATAGTGCCCCATGGCTGGTGTCAGTGGCAGGAATAGTGCCCCGACGTTGGTGTCAGTGGCAGGAATAGTGCCCCGACGTTGGTGTGAGTGGGAGGATTAGTGCCCCGTCGCTGGTGTGAGTGGGAGGATTAGTGCCCCGTCGCTGGTGTGAGTGGGAGGATTAGTGCCCCGTCGCTGGTGTGAGTGGGAGGATTAGTGCCCCGTCGCTGGTGTGAGTGGGAGGATTAGTGCCCCGTCGCTGGTGTGAGTGGGAGGATTAGTGCCCCGTCGCTGGTGTGACTGGGAGGATTAGTGCCCTGTCGCTGGTGTGAGGATTAGTGCCCCGTCGCTGGCGGGAAAGGTGCCCCACGGTTGGTGTCTGTGGTGGGAATGTGGCAGGAATAGGGTCCCATTGTTGGCGTCAGTGGCAGGAATAGCACCCCCTCGTTGGCGTCAGTGGCAGGAATAGCGCCCCCTCGTTGGCGTCAGTGTCAGGATTAGCGCCCCCTCGTTGGCGTCAGTGTCAGGAATAGCGCCCCCTCGTTGGCGTCAGTAGCAGGAATAGCGCCCCCTCGTTGGCGTCAGTGTCAGGAATAGCGCCCCCTCATTGGCGTCAGGGGCAGGAATAGCGCCCCCTCATTGGCGTCAGGGGCAGGAATAGCGCCCCTCGTTGGCGTCAGGGGCAGGAATAGCGCCCCCTCGTTGGCGTCAGGGGCAGGAATAGCGCCCCCTCGTTGGCGTCAGGGGCAGGAATCATGCCCCATTGTTGGGTGTCAGTGAGAGGTTAGGTGTCACATTGTTGGTGTTAGTCAGCGGAGTAGTGCCCCATTGGTAGGGGGAATAGTGCCCCAATTTTGTTGTCAGTGGAAAGACTAAGACCCCTTTGTTGGTGTCATTGAATGCAATAGTGCCCCATTGTGTCAGTGGGAGGAATCTTTGATGTTGGTCGTGTCCCAAAGGGCCACCTAAAAGCAGGAAAAGGCCAGGGACCACTGTTCTACCGTCCGCTCACCTGATATGCCCATGCTTGTTGCAGGGTCATGACTCCCCCCAGGCACTAAGGAAAGATGAGGATGGCATCCCTTCAGCTCCTATATTACAAGTCTGCACTATGAAATATCTGATCCAAGTTTGGCTCCCCATTGGTGTTGCTTATTTTTTCTGATTTTATATTGGAGTGTTAATGTCAGTCTGGGACAAGTACGGGTGAGTGTAGGGTTAATGACCCCCCCATCTGCAGCCTAGAACTCTACAGGAAGAATAGCTCCTGGACTGGTAGCCTGACAGCTGTTCCTGTGTTGCGTGTCGGAGCAGTGCATGTGTGTGGGAGCTGAGGGCTGCTTTGTTTGTTCTGTGTCTGTGTACACCTCGGCTGGCAGGAGGATGAGTGTTTACACTGAATTCTGTTTACTGGCGTCCTGTATCCTCTAATCCCCTTCCACACTCCTCTCCCACATACTTCCTAAAGGTGTATGAGACATGCTGCTGATGTCCTGCTGTGTGAGAAGGTGTGTTTGGGGTTGTCATCCTAGATTCTTCCTCCAGTCACTTGTCTGAAACAATCATGAGTGTCCTAATATGGTATGATTCCACCAAGAAAAGATCAGGAGAGCATCTTTGCAGCGTGTGCGTTCAAGAAACTCTTGACTATGGCAGCCCTGTTCATGTGTATGGAAATGTTAGGGAGGACCTTCTTTGATTTGCCTTCTTTGCTACCTCTTGGTGTGCTTGATATACCCTTGGAAGCATTTTGTTATGTTGGCTTGATGAGTACAAAAAAAAAAAAATCTGTTGTCTTTGTGAAATTCAGAGCTGCCCTGTGTCCTCTCCACGCTTTCGGTGTATTATCTCCAAGAACCTTCTTAGTTCAGAACGATTAGCATTTATGTTGTAGAGATCTGAGAGTAGGAGTGGTAAAGTGCTTTAGGACACGGGGAGGGCTGACTACACTGTACAAAAATGTTGTGTTGTCAGTCTACAACAGGGCTTAAGGAAGAACTCTGGGCAAAATTTGTATTTTCCCATGTAGTGGGGCTGTGCCTGCACCACATGGGTTAACTGCTTGTTTGTCTTCTCTAGGGGATTGCAGAGCGGAGACATGCTTACTTAATATGCCAGTCCTATAAGTACAAGACTGGTCTCCACCGCTCCTGCTTGCCCGCACGCTAGCTGTCTTGTGAATAGACTGTCCCTGACATCATTACCCCCATAGACCATCTCTGGATGTGAGGAGTGTAGGAACAGTCCACCGCTGGTTGTGGGGGAGCATCGGTTTTCCAGGGGATCAGATAAGTATAACCTTTCAGTGCACCCCTAGACAAAACAAGCAGTTAACCCATCTAGTGGGGGTGTGCCCCTCCCGTGGTTCCTGGGATCTTCCACCCCTACCGGAGCCCAGGAACGCAAGCGCCGACTAGGGGAGGGAGAGCGCTGTGTGACTGAAATGTGTTAAGGAGAATGTCACCAGCACACCAAGGATCACCAATATGGGTCCAGAAGTTTTAATGAACGATCACATAGTTACAGCAAAGCAATGTTTCGGAGTCTCGCAGGACCCCTTCATCAGGAATGTGGTGCTGTCACTTCTGGTTTCAGAGGCACCATTTCCTGCCTCTGAAAGCTAGGGGGGACACATCTAACCAAGCTGATCTGTGCTTGGTTAGATGGTGTGAAAGGCAGGGGAGACATTGGTTTCCATAAAGAGTACCTACCACCTGTCATCACATGGGATTTATTAACCCCTTGTAATGGCAATCAATTAAAAAAAAAAAAGTTTAAAAAAAGAAAATGCTATGATAAATTGCCGTAACTCCCGTTGCCCCGCACACCTGTGCAAATGCAAGTCCGGGGTGTGCACGCATATGTCGTATCACACGTGTAACATATCGCTGCGAATGTCAGAGTGCGCTCTGACGCTAAGTTTATAGAAAAAAAATTTCCCTGGATTTCTGCTTTAAACTGAAGCCTAAACTTTTTTTTTTTCCCTCCATTTTGAATGGAGTGGAGAGGGATTACAACAGTCAGAATTTTGCTTCTGTCTGTTTCCGGCAGAGCCCCATTGCACGGGTTAAATGCTCTTTTTGTTCTAGGGGGAGAGTACACTGACAATATACTCACTTGACCCGCTGATTGTCCCCGCACAACACCAGTCCTTTCTGGTCCTGTTCCCCCCTGTGGTCCAGCAGTCTTGTAAATGGACTGTTCCTAATGTCAGAACACTCAATGCGTTCTGTTCAGGCAGGTACAGTCCACCACTGGATCTTTGGGGAATGCGGTTTTCCGGAGGATCAGCGGGGCAGGTGAGTTTGAGCTTAGTCCTCACCTCCAGAAAAAAACGAGCAGCACAGCCCCACTGCATGGTGAAAAAAAATATCTAAAGTTCTGCTTTAAAGCTGATCTCCAGGTTTCATTGAACGTTTAGTCGTTTGTTTAGACCAGTATTTCTCAACCTTTTTTCAGTCAAGGCACCCTCTAAAATTACACTGTTGAACAGGTAAAAAGTTTTGGGCATAAAATTAGCTAATCTTACATAATTTTGGGGTGCTGAAAACAAAAATGACCCTAAAAAATGTTGATTGGCTCTAGTTTCCATGATATATTCACCCATCTAATGACATAAGCCATTCAAAATTATGATGCAACTTCAGCTGCATATTGCGCAATTGATACTGGTGACCAATAGAAAATTGCATGTATACTGAGATGATGCAATATTAGCCTTTAATTGCATCACTTCACTGCATAAAAGCTGCAGTATCTGCAGTATCTGTAGCTGATTGTAGTTTGACAGCGTCTTTACATTTCGTTTTATGCTTATATAGGCTACTCAGTAATGCCTCGAACTTGTGTGAATAAAGCAGATAATTTCTGCTATATCTGCGGTGAAATAACTTTTATCTCACAAAAAAGGAGGATAACAGGAATGATTAAGAAAGCCTACAACTTGTATTTTGGCTGCAAGATAGGAGACCAGGACAAGAGCTGGGCACCACATATATGCTGCAATTCTTGTGGGACGGCACTGGAGCAATGGTTGAATGGAAAAAAGGCATCTATGCCTTTCGCTGTGCCAATGATTTGGAGAGAGCCAACAGATCATGGTAGTAATTGTTACTTTTGTATGGTGCCTCCAATTGTAAAAGGGCTAAATAAGAAGAAAAAGTTATCTGTGCACTATCCAAATATTCCATCGGCAATACGTCCAGTTCCTCATGGAGAGGGGCTACCAATTCCTAAAGCACCAGAATCCTTCGTGGTTGAGTCAAGTGAGGAAGAACCTGAAGCGTGTAGTCACGTGCAGTTGTAAGAGATAGCCCTTTCCTCGAATACAAGAGAAAAGCCAAGAGAAGCAAAACCGACACAAACTGAAGACAAAACTAGTGAGAATCCTAAGTATTAAAATGATTCAACTTAGCTTATGGCTATAATTTTTCTTGGTAATCCTATGCAATATATTATGCCATTTAGGCTTTGTTATGTAGTCAATATCACTTGCTTTATATTTGTGGAAAGACATCTATCTATATAATTATTGTGCATTATGTAGTCATTACACCTATAGTAGAAAACTTTCCGTTTACAGAAAAACTAGAGCCAATTGACAAATTTCATTGTTATATTTGAACTCAGAATGTGAAATTCATTAAGAAATGGATCCTTTTGTTTCCAAAACTGGCAAAAAATAAAAATTTGTTGAACAGTGTTATAGACAGTTCTGAGGCACCCTCTAAAATTATGGAATGGACAGGCCTGAGGCCCCCCATTCTGAAATGTAGTAATAGTTTTATATAACACAGCAACATCCACATGTAGGACACCAAGTGATAGAGGTTATTTATTCTTCCAAAGCAAATACACTATTGCACACTGGTACTGACTAGTATTCCAATGTTTCTCTTCTCCCTCAGTTTTTCTCCAGCACTGAGCTAAAGTAACCACAGCACTGATGGGAATGGGCAAGGGAGGGTCAAACTAGGATGCTGTGCAGGCAAACCAGCATCCTCCTTATGAACTGATGATGGCATTGGTTGTGAGGAAACCGGCGACTAGAAGGTTGTAATGGTGCACAATGAAAACATGTGGCTTTGTGTAACTAAAAGGAAGGGTTGTTCCACGTGTTGGCTGGTATGCAAGTTTTGTGCAATTTTTAGACCTTTTGCCAAGGCACCCCTGAAGACACCTCAAGGCTCCCCAGCAAGCCTGGGCACCCTGGTTGAAAAAGATTGGTTTAGACCAAGCTGGTCCAAATGAACTATTTCCTTCGTTAACAGATGCAGCGACTGTGAGCATTGTATAAACTGTATGTAGCCTCAACTCTGTGTTCTGGCAGCAGGACATGAACTTCCTGTCCCGGATCACAATTGAGTCGGGCTGCGCACTGCTGCATTTCAGAGGGAGCTTTGTATTCTATGAAAGAACAATATATTTTACATTAGAGGTATGACGTGCATGATCCTATGCATGCCAGCCCCCCCTAGAGTTACATGAAGTTTATTCCTTTTATGTTTATCTTTTGTTTCCTTCAAAGTGTGGGGATTTATACACCCAACGATTGTATTGTATGCTTTATTTGCACAACCTTCTTTATATGCATACAATATGTTTTTCACTCTTTTGGAAGATAGTTTGGAGACCATCTCTGTTCCCAGAATAAAGGGTTATTATTACAATTATTTACAGTTGTGCTCAAAAGTTTGCATACCCTGGGAGAAGTTGTGAAATTTTGGCATTGATATTGAAAATATGACTGATCATGCCAAAAAATGCTCTTTTATTGAAGGATGATGATCATATGAAGCCATTTTTTATCAAATAGTTGTTTTGGCTCCTTTTTAAATCCTAATGATAACAGAAATCACCCAAATGGCCCTGATCAAAAGTTTGCATACCCTGGAATGTCTGGCCTAGCCTAGTCAGTGCTTCCATGTAAGAGCTAACAAACTCATTGACTATTTATACACTGACACTAATTACAATTTAAAAAGCCACAGATGTGGGACATTAACCTCTAATTGGTATTTTAACCTGTGTGTGTCACCTTGTGTGTCTGTACCAAGGCCAAACATTCCAGGGGATGGAAACTTTTGATCATGACCATTTGGGTGATTTCTGTTATGATTTAAAAAGGAGCCAAAGAACTATTTGATAATAAATGGCTTCATATGATCATCATCCTGCAATAAAAGAGCATTTTGTTTTTTGCCATGATCAGTCATATTTTCAATATCAATGCCAAAATTTCACAATTTCTGCCAGGGTATGCAAACTTTTGAGCACAACTGTATGAAGTAGATGCAAGCTATAGTCTGTTAAATGTACTTCATAATTCCTGTACATGTCTACAGAGCCTCCTCCTTCAGTACAGCTAGATAGCCCTCTTAGTGAGTACACCATCATCTCACTGGCAGACCACTGCGAGTAAAAATTATATCACTCAATCTCCAAAACTCTCTCCCAAGCAAAAGGGCACACAGCCCAAAAAAATCAAACATACTCCAACATGTTTCACCACATTTAAATGGCTTCGTCAGGTTATATGGTCAAATAAAAAACTTGCCCCCCTCCACAATACTTCAAAATAAATCCAAATAAAAATAGCCCCCCACACATGTTATGCTGAGATCTTAAGCACCCCCCCCGCCCCCCCAACACCTATAATGACTAACCTGTGTAAGAAGTAAGATGTATATACTTACTGATTTTTAGCCTGCTCTGGTCACATGATACAGCTTCCCTGTGCCAGGCAATGGTGGCTGCAGGGGAGAAGAGGTAGTACCGACCACAGCTGGGACTTGGGAGTCTATGGTTGACATCACCACTCCAGAGTTCTCCCTCCGCAGCTGCTGTTGGCTGTCACAGGGAGATCACAGGGCTGAAAATAGGTAATTACAGTATATACAACTTTTTTTTTTTCTGTATATCAGCATTCTTGTTAGGAGTGGAGAGGGGACAGTTTTAAGGCTAGTTAGGTTTAGGGTGGAATTGTACTTTAACTATTAGGGCCCTTTCACACTGATCCGTTTTTGATTATTTTTTTTTTTTAATATTTTTAAAAAATTGGAAGAATACATCCCTTCTAAATCCTATAGAACTTTTCACCCTGGTCAGTGTGTTTCTATAAGTCCTGCTTGGTGCATGTTTAAAACTGCACCCTTCCATTAAGATGCATCAAAAAGGTACCAGCGGTTGCATTTTTGGTGCGTTTTTTGAGTCACATGTCCATGTTTCATGGTTGCATGCAAATATCAGGCAACCAGAAAATACACCAAAAACGCATATGTGTTTTTGCATCAAAGCAATGTGAAAGCAGTCTTGATGTAAGTTCTCTTTGAAGGTTGCTGCCATTAGTTAACATTGTCAGTGGTGCTGTCCTGTGTCTTTTGTTTTGTCTGACTTGCAGCATCTTTACATCAAAGCAATACATAAAGATTAGTTGGCTGACATCACAGCAGCTGATCATTATCTACCACCACAATGTGAACAGTGTCCTTTTTTTCTTATTTTTAGATGCACAGATGATGCAATGAAAAGAAAAATAATATATCTGTGCAAAAAGAAAAAGGTCAGAGTTGGAGATGGGAAGTCATAGGTTGAAGCTGAACAATGTGCTTCTCTGTAGATGTATTTTTCTTGCATATGAAATCTATTTTATAAAACTGTCTAACTTGTATTCATGAAATGTGAACTTTCCTGTATTTCATGAACATTCCTGACATGTTTCTGGTTGATAATCTGATTAGTTCAGCTAACAAAGCTTTCAGAAGGTTAAGCGGTGTTGACTAGGTAATATTTTTTTCTTTTTGCAGTGCTAATGCTGGTAAGCCCTGTTGTAAGTTGTAAATGTGCCAATAAAAGCAGTTTAATGGTAGACTACAGCACAAATAAGAATCTATTGTACAGTTTTAGATTCATATAATTAATTGTGTTTCCTTCGACACATTTGTTTTCATGCCCTTTTGAGACGTAAGGTGTCACCTATCAAACTCTGCACTTATCAATATAATTACCGCGAGGGGTAAAAAACATATGGCACGTGGACCACATCTTCTGGCTTTATTTTGGACCTTGGTGTCTCATTTGCCTGTGTTTACCGTCCACGTAAAAGGGGCCTAAGTTTTCTACAGAGTTAAACTGAATGAGGACTGCGGCTGACTGTTGCAGTGATCATTATAGCAGATATACTGACCAGCTCCTGTTCAGACTGGGACTTGAGTGGTCAAGTTGACTTTGCACCTCCAGTAACACCTGAGTGTTTGTTTTGTGATTCCCAAAGCATGACAACGGTCAGGATAAACAACAGTCCCATCATTTTCAGTGAGCTCACTTTTATGAGTGGGGTGACGATCCGGGACAAAGATAATTTTTTTGTGTGTGGTGGTCGTGGGGGTTTGGTTGGCCTTGGGGACCAGGAAAAACAAGGTGGCACGTGCAGTGTGCCATGAATTGTACATATGACAAAACTGTTGTAATGGTGGGAGGAGCTTAAAACTTTCTTGCATAATGTGCAGCGGTGTAATGCAGAGATCAGTAGACCACTGATCAGTAGACACAATGCAAAAAATTTGCCTCCTTCCCCAAGCTAAAATACTATATATATATTATAGTATTTTAGCTTAGGGAAGGAAGCAAATTATCAAAACAGAAGACCTGAATCCCAGACCTTCCCCCCCCTGAATGCACAGTACCCCAAACATTAGTACCACTCGGTACAGTATTTAGACACACACACACACACACACACACACACACACACACACACACACACACACACACACACACACACACACACACACACACACACACACACACACACACACACACACACACACACACACACACACACACACACACACACACAATTTCCACGGCTGGCAGTCTATAGGAGTTTGCATATGGATGGGGCTAAATGCTGTACTGAGTGGTACTAATGCTTGGGGTACTGTGCATTCAGGGGGGAGGGTCCGGGATTCAGGTCTTCTGCTTTTATAAATTACCAATGCCTGGGCTATCCAGCAGACATGGGGAAAGAAGTGGTCTGTTATACAAATTTGTGTGTCTGGATAATCGGCACGAACCCCCCTTAATAAGGTGCCTCACCTTGCATCATGGTTAGACTGTGTTCAAAGAGGTCATTTAGTCTGAGATGGGTCATAGGCTTTTACATGCCATCACATACTGATTATACCCTATGGGACTTTATCTCCAGCATACCTTCCCATTGATTAAATGAATTGCTGCAGGTTTAGGATCGTGTAATCATAACAGACTTTGCAGCCATGAATAGAAATAGACCATCTGTACTCCTGAACAGTTTAATTTGGGAGTGACAGATGATGGCTGACAAGTGTTTGTGGCAGGTTCAGAATGCCTGGAGCAGTTTTCTGCAGAATTATTGCATTTCTAGATAGGATTTAAGTGTGTGTATGTGTGTGTGTGTGTGTGTGTGTGTATATCAGACTTGTTTCTTACACACATTTTAAAACAATGAATAAAAAACATAAAGCAAACTTTTTTTTTTTTAAATATACATTTCATGTCAACCTCTGCTTTTTAATATGGCAATATTGGGCAAATGAAGGAATTCAACAATTCTAAGCTTTTACTTTCTCCTGCTGCCTCCTGAGAGTTGTATTTGACTGCTCAGCAGTTTGCCAGTTCAGATAGCCGGCCCACGGAAGAGCTTAAGGAAGATGATGGAGACTGACTGTATATACAGTGTGTATATGTGTATATATATATATATATATATATATACACTGATATATATTAATTTATCATAAATATAATCTTTTCTATAGCGTGATTAGAAGTCCCTTTTTTTTCCTAGGTTTTTTTTTTCTCTTTGGATTAAACATAAAATATTTGGGTATCTTGAATTATCAGTTTTGAAAGCCATGGGCTGGGGCAGATCTCTGACGCTTAGGACTGTCCCTGGAAATCGGCTATAATCTTAGGGAATAGGAGACAGTGTCTGTGGCTATTGTTAATATAACAGTAAATATGGTAGTCATCTTTCTTTATCCACCAATAAGGCTAACAAAAAGTGCACCTATAGCATCTGGGGCTATTCAGATCCCTTATGGAAGATGTCAGGATGGAGAGCAGCAGGAGGTTGGTAGACATCCATTTACTTATCCCTGTGAAGAATGAACCCAGAAGCACTCAACTTTGAGCACTTCTGTGTTCAGAGCTGTCAAATCCCAGCCTCTCTGGCCAGGGGTGGGCTGAATTAAGTAACCTTAAACAAAACAGTGCACTGGCCTAGTTCATTATTTGTAAAACATTTTTTTATTATTAACTGCTTTTCCGCTGCCCTATAGCAGATATACTGTTACAAAGCGGCAGGGGTGCGCAAAATCACTTATATATAGGTGGTTTTGCATTTCCAGGTAGGGGGCGCGCTCCCTACCTGTGCCGCTATTCGTGGCCTTGGCTGTCAATCACTGGGTCCCGCCGGATGATTACTCGCCGGCACACAGTGATCGGGGAGCATTACCGATGGAGGGAGAGAACTGTATGTAACAATACAGTTCTCTCCCCTGTCAGCTCCTGCACACTGCTATGCATGGCTTTGCATAGCATTGCCATGCATAGCAGTGTGCTTACAGTGAAGCACACACACAGCAGTTAGTAAAACAGCACACAGTTAACCCTTTGATCACCCCAGATGTTAACCCCTTTCTGCCCAGTACATTAGTACAGTGTCAGTGATTTTTTTATTAGCACTGATCACTGTATTGGTGTCACTGGGGATGTCATTGACACCAAGTCAGTTCCCCCTAGTGTCAGAATGCCTGCTGCGGTCCTGCTATAAGTCGCTGATCCCTGCCATTACTAGTATATAAAAAAAAAAAATCCCAGTATCTATACCGCCATTTGTAAAAGCTATAACTTTAATGTAAACCAATTAATTTACATCTATTGGAATTTTTTGGCCTAAATTTATGACGAAATTTGATATTTTTTAAAAACATTTTTTACTGGACATGTTTAATAGTAAAACAATCAATGTTTTTTTTCAAAATAGTCTTTATTTTATTTTTTTGCGCAAAAAATAAAAAGCACACAGGCGATCAAATACCACCAAAAGAAAGCTCAATTCGTGCGGAAAAGAGGACGTAGATTTAATTTGGGTGTAGTGTTACATGACCGTGCAATTGTCAGTTAAAGTAACGCAGCGCCGTAATGAACAAAATGGCCTGGTCAGGAAGGGGGGTAAATCCTGTGGAGGGCAAGTGGTTAACTACATGCCAACCGCAGATAGCCAAATGACGGCTACACTGCAGCCGGCCAGTTCTGGGAGGGCATCATATGACGTCCTCCCAGAACGCACTCTCCTGCGCGCCCCCGGCGATTTCCATGATCGCTGTGGCCTACGGACACAACTGATCACGTGATGTGGTAAAAGGCCAATCACAGCTGCCTTTTACCACGTGATCAGCAGTGTCCATTGACATGCTGATCACCGGGAAATACAATACCGGTTTTCGACTGCACTTTCCTCATACTGTCAGAGTGCGAGGAAAGTACTGCCGAGAACCAGCAGTTGTCAGAGCAGGGATCGGCACCGATCATCAGGGCACTGATGATCAGTGCCCTGATGATCGGTGCCCAGCAGTACCACCCACCAGTTCCCCCCAGCAGTGCCACCCACCAGTGCCCATCAATGCAGTGCTGCAAGTCAGTGCCCAGCGGTTGCGCCAGTCAGTGCCTAGCAGTGCCACCCATCAGTGCTGTCTATCCGTACCCATCATCAGTGCCACCTATCAGTGCCCATCAGTGCTGCCTCATCAACGCACATCAGTGAAGGAGAAAAATTACCTGTTTGAAAAATGTTATAATAGAAACAAAGAAACATTTTTTTTTTTCAAATTTTTTTGTTTATAGCGCAAAAAGTAAAGTGCACAGCGGCGATTAAATACCACCAAAAGAAAGCTCTATTTGTGAGAAAAAAATGATAAAAATTTCCTATGGGTACAATCTTGCATGACCGCGCAATTATCAAAGTGTGACAGCGCTGAAAGCTGAAAATTGGCCTGGTAAAGAAGGGGGTATAAGTGCCTGGTAGGCAAGTGGTTAAAAATTAATAAGTATTGTACTTGCAAAACCGCAAATATCACAAGCTCTTTATACAGAAAGCGCACAGTCCAATCCACTGTTCCTTTTTTCACATGACAGGGCAATAGGACCTCCAACAGACTAACTCGTTTCGAGGACTAGCCTCTTTCCCAGAGGCTCTGGTTCTGAGGAAGAGGCTAGTCCTTGAAACGCGTTAGCCTGTTGGAGGTCCTATTGCCCTGTTACGGGACATGACAAATTGTGGATTGGACTGTGCGGTTTCTGTATGATGAGCTTGTGATATTTGGTGGTTTTATGAGAACAATACTTACCACTTTTTAATAATAAAAATGTATTTTAAGGATAATGTACTAGGCCGGTGCGCTCTCTGTTTTGTTTTATGGTCGCGGTGTACCCAGACTTCCCCTGTTTTATGAGGGCTAGTCCAAGACAGCCAAGATGTGTAACATCAGCCTACATTCAATTATAAAAATAGAAATAGAACAAGTGAAGACATAGAATCGTAGACTCGTCCTACATATAGGTTCAATGTTCAATAAAATGTCCAAAAACATGTGATAGAGTGCAATGTGCCAATTCTGCCAGGTCCCCTTATCAAGGTGAATGATCCAAAAGTGAGCAGGAAATAAGTGACGTGCGCACTCACCAGAAGTGCGTTTAAAAAACGCATGAAAGAAGTATCCTCTCTCCTGGTGCATCTGGGTTCTCCCCACTCAGATAAAGCTGCGCTCACTAGTTCCCACCGATCATCAATCCTGGTTAGGTTCAATGGTACATCCGACACTCATACACCTCTGGAGTCCCTCCTTAAGACTTGGTGCTGTGAAAGGGTGGTGCTCATGGAGAGCCCAATAAGGGACATTACATAGCGTGATACTGCATAAACTCTTTATTGAAAAGTAGCATTAGATGAGGATGAAATACTGACCGCAATCATGAGGTGGATGTCCTGGTGCTGTAGGCTCTGACGCGTTTCGTGCTAAGCACCTTCTCAAAGGGTGCAGGGCTTACGAGCTTTGTTTATATATTATCGTGGAAGGTTATGTTGGTTACCTTTTTGGTGTTCAAGCGGCTCTTTTTCATATCCTTATTACAGTAAGCGCTCGCTGCACAACTTGTTTTAGCCAAGATGTGTGTTGTGTGTCTATTTGGTGGGTTGAAAGATGCTGGCTGTCAGGACTAAGGACATCTAGTGGCAGAAGTAGTACTGCAAGGGAAGTCTCTGGACTGGTGGTGCATATTGCAACAAACCTTTTAATGGGCAATTTGTTTTTTATGTTTGGCTGTAGATCTGCTTTAATACTTTGTTCAGTCTTATGCTTCTTTGTTTAGGAAAAACACTTCTTTCCCTTCTCATGTTTGCATTGGCTGCTAAAATGAGAAACAAAGCCAGAGCATAGGTGATTAACTATATTAGTCAAGGGTGGGTGCAGAAGGTGTTAGTAGAAGTTCAGCCACAGGTCGGCATCTGCCAGGAGACAGGGTTGAGACTCTGATGTGTAGAGCAAGAAAGAAGACTTTAAAGTCTTCATTTTGTTTGAGTGCAGGACTGACAGCACAGAGAAAGGAAAGATCTTACATGTAGCCAGTGGCTTTTTATAAAGGTTGCAGTCCAAGTAGAATATTGTATTCTAGTTTGTACTTTGACGCTGTTTCCTTACAAAATATAACTTATTGGTATTGGAGACCACTAACATACAAATGCCAAAAATGCAGAATAATTGTTTGAGTCCAACTCCATGTATAGTCAAAGCATCGGCACTGTAAGGCGGGAAACACATGAACAGGGATCTTTATGGCAGGATTGCTGGGTATTTTAATGAAACCTGCAGATTAAAAATATTGAAAATTACTTTAGAAATTTACAATTTTCCTTGAGTGTTGTAGTAGATATTTGGATTTAGGCTGATACCATTTATTGTCTAACTATTTTATATTAGGATTTAGTGATTTGGTCTATATATACTGTACCTTAAAGTGGAAGAAAACCCTATTACTATTCATAAAAATGTTCTTCCTCTCTCCTGCTACCTAGCCCACCTAACCTGTATTTTTAAATATGTTTGTTTATCTATTTTCAATCCGCTCTGGTCCAGTTGTGTAATCCTGCAGCTCTGTGTAAGGGAGCACTCAACATTGGCTTTGAATTCCCAGAGCCATGAGGGCTCCCATTGCCCTATTGTTGGTACTCCCTCCCTCTCCCCTGCAGCAGCCTCTCACTGACACAGGGGAGCCAGAGCTGCAGAATCGCATGACTGGAGCGGAATAAATATAGGTAAGTACCAGGGTGGATTTGATTTAAATCAAACTGATTTAAATCACGATTTAAATCACTAGTCAGTAAGGCTTGATTTAAATCATAGTTTTCTACATAAAGACTAATTCTTGCCGGTATAACTTTAATATGCAAGTAGATGAAGATTTTTAGAATAACTTTTCATATTAGTTTTTTTTATCCCCAGTTTAATAGGTTAATCATTCATATTTGGACAACTTTTCTGTTGTACTTAGGAAGGAGAAAAATAATCATTACCTTAATAATAACAATTTAAATAGATTTATTCAACTGAAACAATAACATTACAGCATATGTTATTTGCTTAACCACTTGAGCTCCTGAGGATTTACCCCCCTTAATGACCAGACCTCTTTTTGCTACTCGGCGCTGCACTAATTCAACTGATAATTGCGCGGTCATGCAATGCTGCACCCAAACAAAATTTACGTCCTTTATTTCACACAAATAGAGATTTCTTTTGGTGTAATTTGATCACCTGTGCGCTTTTTATTTTTCACGCTATAAACAAAAAAAGGCCAAAAATTTTGAATAAAAACAATATTTTTTACTTTCAGCTATAAAAAATATATAGTAAACTCAAAGTTGGTTATAAATTTAGGCCAAAATGTATTTTGCTACATGTTTTTGGTAAAAAAATCCCAATAAGTGTATATTGATTGCTTTGTGTGGAAGTTATAGCATCTACAATCTATGGTATAAATACTGCAATTTACGCCATTTTTCTGCTATACAGCGCTGCGCTAGTTTAACGGACAATTGCACGGTCATGCAATACGGTACATAAATGAAATTTACATCCTTTTTTTCCCCACAATTGAGCTTTCTTTCGGTGGTATTTGATCGCCTGTGCGGTTTTTATTTTTTGTGCTATAAAAAAAAAGGCTGACAATTTTGAGGAAAAAAAAAACAATATTTTGGACTTTTTCCTATAAAACATGTCCAGTAAAAAAAAATGCAAAAATCAAATTTAGTCATAAATTTCTGCCAAAATGCATTCTGCATCATGTCTTTGCTACAAAAAATCCCAATACGTGTAAATTAATTGGTTTACGTGAAAGTTATAGCGTTTACAAATGGCGGGAAAGATACTGGAATTTTTTATTTTTATTTATACTAATAATGGCGCCGATCAGCGACTTTTGGCGGCAAACAGCGACATATGGCGGTGACCAGCGACTTATGGCGGGACTGCGGCGGACATTTTGACACTAGGGGGGGGAACTGACTTGGGGTCACTGACATCCCCAGTGACACCAATACAGTGATCAGTGAAAAAAAACCACTGAAACTGTACTAATGTCACTGGGGAGGAAGGGGTTAACATTTTTCGAATTTGCTGTGTAAGGGGAGTGTTTTACTAGGGGGCGGGGGTGTGTACTGGACGGGGGAGGGAGGGGGGAGCTGATCGAGGGAGAGAAACTCTGCAGCTTCTCACAAGCTGTCAGAGAACTGACACAGAACAGGGCTGTGTGTAAACAATGTAAACAATGCAGCCCTGCTCTGTGTCAGCGATCACCGTCAATCGCGGGAAAACGGCCGGTAAAAACCATCCGTGACCCGTCGGCTGACACCCGCGGGACAGGTAGGGCGGGCGCGCGCCTCTCGCGCGTCCCCTACCTGTTTTGAAGGCAGCCGTTTTAAAACGTGCTTTTGCCTATGAGTGCCGCCCTGCCACCGTTTATATGCGGTGGCTGGGCGGCAAGTGGTTAAACAAACATCCATGTTTAACTAATTCGGCTAAACAAAATATATATATTTTAAGAAACTTAGACTGTCAGCCCCTTCCTCCTCACACTTAGTTTCACTTTCTTCTTGTGCAGATCTATTCCACTCCAAACAATCAGAAAAATATTGTTTCTATTCTATTCACTGAACTTCTTGAAACTTAGCACTGAAGGGGTTGATTCTGTATTCATAGGTTTGTAGAAGTTAGGATTAAGGTCTTTTTCTTAACTCTGTTCATGTTAAAACATTTTTGCTGTGAAGAAGAGGCATGTGATCTCCGCTGAGTCAAATTCAGTTTTGAGAACTGCAAAAGTAAACCGAGCATCTGTGATAATATCTTGTAGGCAGAGAAACTGCCCAATAATCTTACAAAAACCTCTGGAAGAGCATGACATTGTGAATGGATTAATGGAATTTATTTACCAAAAAAAATGAAACATTTATTCTACATAATTAAAAAAAACTAATCTTTATTTCATGATGGAATAACCTTTGGATGGTAATATATTTTCCTCAAAAAGCATTTTATTTAAAAAAAATCCGATTTAAATAAAAAAAATGATTTTTTTTTTTTTTTTAATCATTGATTTTTATCCACCCTGGTAAGTACATAGATCTTTTATATACAGTATTCGAAGGAGGAGAGGGGAGGGAACATTAGAACTAGTTAGGCTTTTCTTCCACTTTAAGATCTTGGGAATCATTGGGAAAAGTGTTATGCATATGTCCTCCTCCACCTTTAGAAAATCAATGCATGAAGCACAGCAGAGAAAGCGTTCTTGGTAGCACATTTTGTTTTCCTTGTCGGTTCAGATCTGTGGCCCTCTCCTTGAGGTATTTCCTCCTTCCTTCCAGTTGCAGTCATCATTATCACCAGTGGCACTATAAAAAACCTGACAGAGGTTCTCACACTTCATTCTGTATAAAATAACTGACTGGAGTTCCATTTTAACAGTTTGTTACTATGATCACCTTGTAGCTTATTGTATTTATGGCCCAGATACCTCGTGTTTACAGGAGCAAACGTTTTTCTGCAAATATGTTCCAGATTACGGAAGGAGGAGTACTTTGTGTTAGCTGCAGATGGCTTCTTATCAATGGTGTTGAATAAACATTCCTGGGTATCAACATAAACCTATTAACATTCTTTAAATACTAGACCTGCTTTTCTTAACACCCCCAATAGATCAAAGTCACAGGTGCAGAGCTGCACAGGCCCCATTTTAATGTAATGGGCTACTTTAAAGTAGACCTTGACCCAAAATAAACATTTTCCTCTGTTTTTTCCTTCCTCCTTCTCAAGGTTTACATATTTTTATTTATTTTACTCTAACAGAACCTTAGGTGAGAATGATGTCCCAACCCACCCCCTCCACAACAGTCTGCAACACGCACACACACACACCGGCCCGTCACATGTGTGAAGATGGGCTGGAATGCAAGTGCCAAAGTCCCGCATGACTGCACATATGTGGAAAATTCCCCCTGCATTCGCCCAGATGTGCCATTGGGCCCCGCAGGGACTGAAGCATGGGCAAAGCCCTTTGGCACACGTGCAGAATAACATACAACTAGTGGTGCACCGAAATGAAAATTCTGGTACCGAAATGCCAAGTTTTTAAAAATTAATATATATATTTTTTGAAAAAAATACACTTTGATTTAAAAACAATATTTTTGTAAAATATGAAAGGATGTTACGGCAAGTAAATAGATATCCAACATATCATGCTTTTAAAATTGTGCATACTGCGTGAAACTGCAGTACGTAAAAAAATCTCCATGATGCTACAGGTTAGCAGTGTAAAGTTACAGAGGAGGTCTAGTGTGAGAATTATTGCTCTTGCTCCGACGTTCGTGTCGATACCTCAGGTGTGTGATTTGAACACCATTTACATATGTGGGCATGGCCTATGCATGCGTTCACCACTATGTGCGAGCACTGGGGGATGGGGGCACTTTTTTTTAAAAGTGTATTTAATGTTTTTTTGTTTTGCACTGTTCCTTTATAAAAAAAATAATTGTAATCACTTTTATTCTTATCACAAGAAATGCATTCATCCCTTGTGATAGAAATAATTAGTGACAGGTCCTCTTTTTGGACCCCACATCTCTTCTCTGCAATGTAAAGCATTGGATCAAAAAAAGCATTGATCTAGTGCTGTAAAAAAAAAAAAAAAAGACCCAAACCAGAAGTGATATCGTTCCGGTCCTCCAAGGGCATAGAGATGTGTGGTGGCCATCTTTCCTTCACTCATCTCTATGCCCAGTGCTGGGATCAATGATTTCTCAGGTAAGGCTGAACTACCGAGCAGCGGGGGTTTTCCGGCTCCTTATCGATTCTCTTTTTCATTTCGGCCGAAAGGGGTGTTTCTGACCTTTTCGGTGTAACCCTACATACAACAATGATGGAGGGGAACAGAGCCAGAATGGAAGTTATTCTTTAAAGTAGAACTATGGTCTCCCATTAAAAAATATGTTCCACAGCGCTTATTTATAAAATGTATCTGCACTTACTGTTTTTACTTAGTCCCTCTTCAAAAATCCCTGTTGATCCTGCCAATAAATGCGTAGTACACCTAATGCAGCTTCCTGTGATAGTGTGGCAACAATGCTGCACTGCTCCTGAATTCAGAGCAGTATTGTCCTCCCTCAAGTGGTCTATGCCAGCTTGCACTACAGTGGGATAAGATGTTGCAGTGGGCGTGGCTATTGCATTGTCACTGCTGATTTAGAAGCCTATAGCCTATCTGTTATCACCTGCCCACACTTAGTCCTTCCCACTGCTTTCTCAGTTGACAGCACTGCATCTGCTGCCAAAACATTCCCACTGTGAGCTGCAGTGTCTGGGAGGGGGCAGCGTGTCAGACTCAAAGGAAGGTGGATTTGGCTCATGGGAAGGTAAAGGAAGTTTTTTTTTTTTGTTTGTATAAGGCTTTTGTATCCAGTAGTAACAAAATGTGGCACTTTTATACGGGGGTCTATAGGAGTATACGAAGGAAGCTACACAAGCACTAGGAAAAGCTGCAAACTCCATGCACACATAGACCTGATATTCTCTTGTAAACAGTATAACACAGAATTGGTTTCCCTTGCATTGTAAATGAAACTCTCAGTGTGAACTGCGTTCTATTTAGAGAAAATCGTTCTCGCCAGAACGGAGAGATCTATTGATCTGTATACTTTACTCTCCTTTCCTAATGTTCAGGAATGATCTCCACAACCTCCTAAGAGGAAGCAAGAACACAGGATTTCTGTCAATGTCTTGTGGTCTGCAAGCTATGGGTAGAATTGATCTCAATGTGGGCTGCAGAAGCAGCAGAAAATAAATAAATGAGGATTCCGTGATATTTGCTCTGCAGTGTTCTTCAACTCTTTCCCATTTCAGCACAACTTTAAGACTTGCTTGTTTTTGTCATTCTGTAAACAAACAAAAACAAACAGGTCTGGAGTGTGCTTAGTACACATTTTGAGTACACCAGTGAGACGCGTGATTTACACTTGGCTAAGCATGTACAATTTGACACACTCAATAAAGGTTTAGGCTGGGTTCACACATGCGGTGTGGCATATTGCATGTAATTCGCACAGAAACTGCACCGCATTCCTGTGCAAATCACATGCAAATTCTGTGCGGTGCGATTTGAGCCGTACATTCTCATCGCACCGCATCTGCGCCAAAAAGGTGCAGGACCCTTTTTTTTTTGGTCCACACTGGAATCGAATCACATGGGTATTCACGCCCATGCGATCCGATTCTGCACATTGTACCGCATTTTGCAAACCGTTTTTGGGGTGTTAACATACACACGCTCCAGCAGTTCGCACAAACGGGGTGCAATTGTGACGCGGTGCAGAATTCGCACAGAAACCGGTGCAAATTCTGCACCGCATCAGTGTGAACCCAGGCTGAAAGTAAATCTGTACCTGTCACCGGTTTACTAAATGATCTGTCAAGCTGTGTTGCAAACACACTTAAAGCCGCATGCACAGAGGGCATTTGACCATCTCTACGCAATACCTCCTGGCAGCAGACAGATAAACTGTTTGACGCTCATGAACTCGTTAAGACGCGTGATTGAAACTTGCAGACATGTCAGAGCAGTCTGGGCAGCTAAAAGGGCTGACAAAGTAAACGTAGGCACCTGTTTATACCTTCTATGCAGCCTGGAAAGAAACTGAGCTTCAGGAGATAAAAATGCATTGTGCTTTCCTTTTAGGGCTCACTCACACAAGATGCGTTGAGCTGTGTTGATCCAGTAGATCAGCGCAGGCTTAACACAAGGACACCGAGTAAGTGTTCTGTGTTCCCTGATCACACCATACAAGTGTGTTGGTATGCATTGCATAAGAATGTGTTGACATCCAGTCTTCTCTGCCTGGCCGCACCTGTGCAGTAGAGCCCCATAGATTACATAGGCAGAGAGAAGACTCGCGGTGCTGGATATCAACAAAGAAGGCTGTGGGTGTTGGTTTTTGGTAAGCATATATCTGCAGAGGGTGAGGTTGAGATTTTATAGATAGACTCCAGCCAAAACTTTTTTTTTTTTTCCCCGGTAATCTAAAGTCTCACCTGTCGGACAAATGATCTCGCCCCCTTTTTTTGCATGCTAGTCTCCATACCTGAAACAAACAAAAATTCTTGTATGTCAGAATAGAATTTTGGAAGTAATGCCATGTATTGCAAAATCTTGGATGAGAACCTTCTTCCCATGACGATGACCCAAAACATACCACCAAGTCAACAAAGGAGTGGCTCAAGAAGCAGATTACGGTCATGGAGTGGCCTAGCCAGTCTCCAGACCTTAATCCTATAGAAATTTTATGGAGGGAGCTGAAACTTTACATTACCAAGCGACAGCCAAGAAACCTTAAGGATTTAGAGAAGATCTGTAAAGAAGAAAAGAATGAACCAAACTCCCTTCTGAGATGTGTGCAAACCTGGTAACCAACTACGAGAAACATCTTACCTCTGTGCTTGCCAAGGGTTTCGCCACCAAGTACTACATCATGTTTTTCTTGGGGATCAAATACTTATTTTACTCACTGAACTGCAACTCAATTTATAACATTTGTATCATATGGTTTTCTGGATTTTTGATTGATATACTTTCTCGGTCATTTTAAATACACCTATGATAAAAATGATAGAAGCTTAATTGCTTTGCAAGTGGGCAAACTTACAAAATATGCAGGGGATCAAATAATTGTTTTCTCCACTGTATTAGGAGGAATTTTTCCTCACTTCTGTTGAGGACATCGCCCAATGAGGACACAGTCAGTAGTAAAAGATTATAGAGGCTAGAACTGTTACAAGCTCAATTCAACATTATAAAAAGGCACTTTGGTTATTAGGCTTCAGCTGGCACCTTTACAAAAAAATACCAATGCGGTTGTAGAGAATGAGGAAGTCACCAATTTACAGAAAATGATCAAATCCAGGATTGCCTAATGGTTTCACTTCCTGTTCTGTGTGACATTGCTGATAGTTCTGAATTATACAAAGCTATTTTAAAACCATGTATCCCTTGCATCCATTCTATCATCAGTGGGTCTCTAATTTGTATCAGGATTCATAGTAACCAAATTGGCATCCTCTTCTACCCAGCTATATATGTCACCCAATTAAAGTTGATTTGTAACTTGATTCTTTCCTCCTTCGTTTGCTTTTCTTTTTTCCTATATTTGGCATATGGCTAGGAAAAGTTTAAATCACCTATTTTCATGTGCAGATTGTAATTCTTACTCGGAGTGGGCTGAAAACATGCAAGAAGAAGTTGAATAAGTACTAAGCGGTCTGATATGAGAAGATCAATGATGTGATTAGAAAATTTTAAAGCAGAACTCCAGGCAAATTTTATTTTCACCATGCAGTGAGGCTGTGCCTCCACTGCATGGGTCAACTGTTTGTTTTTTCTAGGGGTGAGCACAAAGCTCATACTCACCTGACCCGCCGAACTTCCAGAAAACTGCGCTCCCCAGCGGTCCAGGGATGTACTGTTCCTCTATATGGAGAATGCTCAATGAAAGAACTTTTCTGAATGTGCGTGACAGAGAGTGGCCATATACCCATCAGACCACTTGTAGTGCTGCTCTGCATAAAGGCCCCAAGCTGTTAACCATTGCAGCAAAGGGAAATCAGAGACAGGAAGAGGACAGGCATGCATGCACAAAAGATATCTCCGGGATCCAGCTGCCTCCCAACATAAGACAACATTCATTATAGGCTATAACTAAAGCTGTTTTTGCATTTTTATTATTTTATTTATTTTAGCAAAACTTCAGCTTTAAGCAGGGATAGCTCTTCCCATTTTAATATGTTACTATGCAATGTGATTTTTTTTTTTTTTTTTTTTTATGTTTCTAAAGAAATTTTATTGACAAGCCAAAGATTCAAATTCATCTGTTACAATTCTTTCATGTCTGGTCATTGTAGAACAACATTCTGGTGCAAAGATTATGAGCTTGGTTTAAAATTTTTTGTCGAATGAATTAGCACTTTGTCCTTCATTATACAAATTAAGTCAGTTCAACACACATGGCTGATTTATAAAAGCAAGCTAGAATAAAAATATAGCTTTGCCATTGGACAAAGTCTAATGGTAGTAAGTGAAGTTTACTACGAATATTGTACTAAGTGTAGTTCTAGGTTCTTGGGGTTTTCAATCATTTCTCTTTAATCGGCATTTGCAGTCCCTCTGTAGCTGAGGCAGCAAGATGTTGCTTCCATTGCCAGTTATTGATATTCAAAGGGAGCAACTTAACTGGCAAGTAGACGTACCATTGTGGAGAGACAGCCAACCTGTTAGCAATTCCAGCACTGTTGATTTTTTTTTTTTTTTTTTTTGGTGGCCGACTTACCTGTCGCTCATCCTAGTGGCTGTTCTCACCTGTAGTGTAAGGGGAAATATAAAGTTTGAGCTGTCACCAGAGCACAGAGTGGAAAATCTCACAATGGGGGACACTTGTTCCAAAAACACCTATATAAAAGGGGTAAATCATTAAAAGTCACATATTAGTATAAAGGTCCCATGTTAAATACCACTTGTTTATCACTTGATGTATTCTCCTCCCACAGTTCTCTTATTGGGCATAACTGTCAGATGTAGAGAAAGGAGTTATGGGAGTGGGGACTAAATACCACCTAAGTGGCCATTTGTAATTCATTTTCATCAGCCAGTACATTTTGGAAGTGTGTTTTTTGCTGTGTCTCTGATGTCTGCTTGTATTCTTTATGGGTTGTTTGACTACTTTTTGCTAAAATAGATTTTAATGTATGGACCTCTACTAGTATGATAGAGAATAATTGATACATATGCGGTTTTTGAAATTGTGCTTGATAGCAGCTTAGAACAGTGTTGTGTGTGTTTTTTTTTTTTTTTTTTTTTTAATTAAGCAATGACCTATGCCTGCCTATGAAATCTTTTTCCTTTTTTTTTTTTTTCTTTTAATATCCCAAAGAAAGTGACCCCATTTTCTGAGCCGTCAATGTCTCTGTGGAATTGATTCACCACTGTCTGCTGCTGTATGCAAAAAAAAAAAAAAAAATCGGAAATTAACAATTATGAGGCCAAGAAACTTTTTTAGTCTCTAATGGAAGAGTATTACATTTAACCTTTTAACAAATTTTGTCTCAGTTTCTAAAAGCTGGAAGAGCTACTAATATAGGCTTATCTTCCCAACCAGATAGCTGGAATAGTATGTTGTATCTGCATGCCCTGCTTTGATATCATTGGGTGTCCATGTGAGTGACACTCTGTTTTGTCCCCTTACACCGCTGACACTTAATACATGCTGAGCGCTCACAGTTTGTATTTAATTGTACTCAAGTCTTAGGTTTTAGTTGCACTAGTTACTATTCACATCCAGAGTTTATTCCAATGGTCCCATAGTGCTCTAGATACAACATATGCGCCACGACCTTGCAGCTTTCTCCAGGCTAGGCAATCTTTATGCAACACTATAAAATAGGACGAACCAGGCTTTGTGTTATAACTTTGATTAAAACTTTATTAAAATGTAACTGTAATACTAATGCTGCTAAAGGTGCTTTGGGAAGTAAAAAAAAAAAAAAAATGTAATTGTAAAATCTATCCAAATAGAGGCTCCCTCAATGCTCTGGATACAGATAATCAAGTACCTGTTTAGCAATCACTAGTTGCTGCTACAGTTGCACACAATGCTGTTGACCAGGCTCTGAGGAAGAGGGTTTGTCCACAAAATGTGTCAGCATTATGCACAACTGAGGCAGCTACTAGGGCTTGCTAAATGGGTCCTTAACTTGGTTATCTGTATCCTGACTATCTTAATAAAAGTTTTTTTTAAATTGAAGCTATTGCACATGGCCAGTGTGCTTTCTTTTATACTAGGCCATGCTGAGGACTGGTTATAGATGGCTTCTGATATTTTTTAACTCTTCTACATTTGGAAAAAACTAAAGGAGAAGAAAAAAGGCTGCACACCTAAAAGGCTAACCTCAAAAGAAACATGCACCATAAACAGTAATAGGCCATCGGAGACCTGAT
Organism: Staurois parvus; assembly: GCF_062004578.1. Classification (NCBI taxonomy): domain Eukaryota; kingdom Metazoa; phylum Chordata; class Amphibia; order Anura; family Ranidae; genus Staurois; species Staurois parvus. Next base: position 1,667,244 of record NW_028318466.1, on the reverse strand, counting down.
AATCCTGCATGACAGAGGACTCTACCCCCTGATATATCAAGAGGGAACCCTCAGGGATGGACCAAGGATGGAGTCGGTCCACTGCGACTAACCTGACCCAACCCTCCCAACACCCAACATCTGACCCAAACCACCCCACCAACCCCTCATTACCCCCACAAGGAACCCCTGCCCTAGATGGAGGACCCTCACGTCCCGCCACCCCCTTACAAAGGAGAGAGAGGAGCTGAGGGAGATAATACCAGCCCGCTGACACCCCCAACACCCACTAGATAGAGAGCCTACTGCACACACCGGGGGCTCCTGGAAGTGCCAACCATACAGATATATTACACAGCTAAACAAATATCAATGCATAAATATATAGCATTAGTATATATAGCAATACACAAAGGCCAATATGGCCGCTGGCCAGAGGATCACAAGGTGTAAAGTCACTGTACAGGGCAAAAGCCTCAAAGTCCATGCAATACGTGGTATAAATATCCTCTTTTGTGACCAGAGCCAGATGGATGGAGGCACTAATGAAGGTAAGGCAATGGAAGGTATTGCATGAAAAGGCTGTGAGAAAATGGATGACACTGGTGCAGCCTGCTGAAATCAATCAGCTAATAGCCAGAGAAGGTAAGACAGCCATGGAGTGAGGATGGTCAGTTGGTAACTGGGAGTTCAGTACTATAGTACACAGTAGCCAGCCTATGTGATAGAGGATATTGTAGAAGTAAATCAGCGACATGCATGTGTATGTCCAGTCCAGCCTGTGATCTGCACAGCTGATATGACTAAGGTACCATCACAAATCGCTAGTACTCAGTCCAATGGAACCTCTGGGTCCTGTGATGATAAAGACTGAAATAACAGTGGAACCTCCAAGTCCAGCAAAAAATCTGCCTTCACTCCCATGGATGGGTGCCAGCCTAGCAAACAGCTCAAGGATGAATGTATGGCTGTGAAAGGTCCAGGTATGCAACACAGCATGTAGAGATGACATGTGGATGCCAGAGGGAGGGCACTTGTTAGCTATCTACATGTGGGCATGTATGTCTGGACGCATAAGAACCCCATAAATAGGGTGTTTGCTCAAGAAAAAAGGGTTTTATAAAAATATATTGGGTTATGTTACTAGTGAGCAAGTAAATGAGTAGTAAAGTTCTTCTTCAAAGTATACGCAAACCCGATCCCTACAATCCTATATATCAAATATTTCACATGGCGCTGCAAGCAAGATCAGGCTGCACACTCCACAATCGCGTCGCAGGTGCTGGCTCGGCTCCTCTTCACTGAAACAATCAATTGTACCAGCGACAGGAATATTGAACACCGAGATGCAAAAGAGTATCCTTCCTTTATTAAAAGAGCCAGCAGAAACATGTTCTATTTTGCATTTTTGGTATGCACAGCACTTCTGAAAGAAACATGGCGTGAAACATGTCAGAATAGAGCTTGTTCTTGCTGGCTTTTAAAGTTTAACTAAAGACCAAACTTTTTTTTTTTTTTTTTTTTAAGTTTTGGATAGGGTTGTCCACAGTAAAGTATTAGAGGGGAAATATTCCAATGGGGACACTAGTTCCAGTGACCTGGGGGTCCCTAATGAATTCCCTTAATTTGCAGGGACTGCCTCTCACTTCCTGTTTGGCTTTGGGACAGGAAGTAAAGGGAAATCGCCGCAATGGGACACATGTTGAAAAAAGATATGATGGGTTATAACCCTGCCTTGCTCCATCCAAAATGGGGAAAAAAAGTTTTGCCTATGGTTCTACTTTAATAAAGGAAGAATATTATTTTGCATATCAGTGTACAGCATTCTTGTTGCTGGAACAGGTGATTGCAGTCCTATATACAGGATGCTTTAACTTAAAAAGTAATTTCATTTTTTAATTCTCCAGTATTCATTGAAATAATACCTTGTTCAGTATGTATGTAAAATTATCTTGTCCTTATTTATGCCCTTCCTGTTTATAAGGTGCCAGGTCCACCTTAAACAGCAAGGCCCTGCTCAAGCCAGAACGCATTGTGGGAAACCCGCCATCGGTATGGGTTTCCCACACCGCGTTTAAAATGCACTGCAGTTGCAATCTACAGCGGGTGTCCCCAGTTAAAACACCACAGAAGCAAGTCGCAAATGCCCCGTGTTTGCCCAAACCGGATTGCATGGTACAGAAGTAACATGCTATTTGGTTATGGTGAGTTTAAAAAATTAGCGCATGCACTACTTTTTGGTGCTGTGCGATTTCGGCACTTTCAAAATGAATAAGCTGAAATCGCACATTGCAGAGCTGCATGTGAATTGCACAGAACGCATAGCGCATTCCTGTGCGATTCTTGGTGTGAACCGGCCCTGAGCCTGGTCTGTTTTTTTTTATTTTTTTTTATAAGGCATTACAAAACGAAGCCTTCTGGGAATATAACAGCTCACCGAGTACAATGCGTTATGGTTTGTGCTTTTTTTTTTTTCTCACTCTTTATCACATATCAGTACTGCTTATATCCTGCAGCCTCATTGTAACCACTTCCTGAATACATACAAGCATTACAGTGATGCCTGCATTACATTTCTAAGGGTAGAATTCCTAACAGTAAAGACAGTGAACCATTTCTGCAGAATGTGTGTTATGAATTTTTTTTTGATATTACCATTTTAAAGCGCTAATAAAATATTAGAAGTTTACATTTTAAAGGGTTAAGCCTTGTACACACGATCAGAAAATCATACAAAACATACCACTTTTGACGTGATCGTACAATATTTTCTGATCGTTTGTACACGGCTTTCATCTGAACTTATTTGAAGGGAAAAGCACAACATTTTTTTTTTTCGGATGATACCCAATCCTACGTTTCTTGTTTTAATTAGTATAATTTTTTTTCTGAAGATACAATATGTTATATACAATACATACATTATTTCAAGTACTTGTATACGCAGCTCTTCACATATATATTGTACATTCACATCAGTCCCTAACCCTCAGGGTGTGTGGAATCTAAGGTCCCTGACTCACATTCACACATACTAGGGTCAATTTAGACAGGTGCCAATTAAACTACATACGTACATCACTTCCGAATTTTTATTCTGTCGTGTTTTCGGAACTTAAGTAACAGCTTCATTTTCAATATGAGGCTAGCATGGAAAAAAAAAACAAAAAAACAGGTGATCATTCACCTGATATTCTCATAGTTTGAACGGGGCCTTACTTCACCTTTGCTAAAAAAAAAACTTCCATGTATTGACATGGGTAGGCTCATTGGGAATGGGTCCCCTTCTGTTCTCCCTGCTTTTCTTTCCTCCTACTATTTCCCCTCTCCTTCCCTCTTCTTTTTTTTTTTTTCTTCCCTTTTATGGTCTTATTGTGGTGTTTGGTTTAGGGGTATGATGTACGGGAAACCGGCACGGAATGCAATTGTGAATGAGCCCTAAAGGCTAACTTCTTCTTTTAGACCATGTTACATATTTGGCTCCATTCACATGGGCTCAGCTCCACCGGATAGTTTTTCAGGTACCATGCAATCCTGAATGGCCAATCAGTGAATACATGAATAGTAGTAAGCAAGATGTCACTTCTGACATCATTGCTTACTACGAGTGAAATCTGTGAATGATCACAGAGGTCACATGGTACAAGGCTATTCACAACAGCCTTGTACCATGTGACAAGCTGTGATCAATCACAGCTCTCACAGTATTTCTCAATGGCTGCAAGAATCCAGCCAGAGAGAAGGAGAAATTTATTTTATTTTTTTACTTATATAGCGCTGTCAATTTACGCAGCACTTTACACATATATGTTGAACATTTACATCAGTCCCTAACCCTCAAGGGGCGTACAATCTAAGGTCCCTAACTTACATTCATACATACACATATTAGGGCCAATTTAGACAGGATCCACACAAGCACAGGAAGAACATGCAAACTCCATGCAGGAGGTGCCATGGTCGGAAATCGAACCCATGACCCATTTACTGCAAGGCAGATGTGCTAACCACTAAGCCATTGTTCCGTCCATGATTGCTTTTACAGCCTTTATGGGTGTAAAAGCAATCTGTGTAAAAAAAAAAAAAAAAAAAAAATCTTCATCACCCCCCACAAGTAGTACAGTGTCACTATGGTGACACTGTACTGCTAGGGTGACAGTATGTTTAAAAAAAAAAACCCATAAATAATCTTAAAAAAAAAGGTTTTTGAAAAAGTATAATTTGTAGTTATAAACTAATTTTGGAGTTTTTTTTTTTTCCAACTATAAAGATAACTGAATACATTTTGGCCAAGATTTATGAAGAAAGATTATTTGCAAAATTTTATAAGAAAAATTCTTTTTTTTTTTTTTTAATTTTTGGACATTTTCATTTATATAGCAAAAAAATAAAAATCCCAGTGGTGAATAAATACCACCAAAATAAAGTTTTATCTGTCTCAAAAAAATGCTAAAAAATTCACATGGGTACAGTGTTGCATGACCACGCAATTATCATTCAAATTGTGATCATGCTGAAAATTGGCCTGGACAGAAAGGAGGTGAAGGTGTCCGGATTTGAAGTGGTTAAATTGAATAGGCTGTAATTGCAATGCACAGAACTGCATGTGCATCGTACAGTGAGCAGTTCCTGTGCGATTCACATGCAGCTCCTTGTGTGAATGGGCCCTTTTTTTTTTTTAAAGCTGAACTCCAGTCAGTCATAGAAGTAAATTTGTGGCTTCCCTGAGTCAGAAGAATAACAAGCATTAAAAGTATAAGTAACCACAAACTAACCTATACTACATATATTTTTTGGATTGAACTCACATTCTCTTATTATTATTATTATTATAATACAGGATTTATATAGCGCCAACAGTTTGCTCAGCGCTTTACAATAGAACGGGAGACAATACAGCAACAATACAGTTCAATACAATACACTGTCACTGCCTTTCTAAATATTTTAGGAATATAAGATCAGTGACTGGTTTAGAATGTCAGACTGTACTGAATTTTCACACCATATGTCAGGGGAACCCTCGAGTTGTTAAAGATCAATTGTATGAAATAATGCTGGTATACTAGTACACTCATCCAGCATCCTTAATATACATTCTCAGTTTGTGTGTAGTTTGTCTGCAAATAGCTGTCTAGTAATAGTAATTAATAGAAGCAGCTACAATCCCCAGTGTTAAAGGATTCTGTTATCGCACTGCTTGGTCTCTGCTTTGAAGTTATTATTCCATTATACCTACTGTTTAACATTCAAGTGCAGTAGCCATCCTTTTTTCTCCTGCTCCCTCACCAACTTCTCTGCAGTTATTAACCTTTAGATTTCCAAACTAAAATAGGATTTCAATTAGGAGGATATTAAAACCAGAAAAATTTAAATGGCATATCTAGTCCTTCTCCAGTTACTGCACCCCATTGTGCAGGGCTGTTAGAAATCATGGGGCCTTTTACAGCCTACCTGACAGCCCCACCCTCCTCCCAAAACATCAAAACTATGTTGGTGGTTGTGGGGGTGGGGGGTGGTTTTGGTGAAATATTAGAGAAAGGGACTGAGGCTCCCCTCAGAATGGGGTGGGGGTCTTCACCAATCACTCTGCCTGCCAACATCCAATTCCTGCTGGCCCCCATGCAGGAGGACCAATGGTACCCACTATCCGTAGTCCTGCCTTTCTGAAGATACATGGTAGTGTTGGCATCTCCCACGGGCCATTGTAAACTGCATTGGTGTTCCTCTTATGGTAGACAATACATTACACGATCATTGAAAATGAAGATAAAACGATCTTGTTCCTTTTTTTTTTTCCATTGAACTACTGATTTTTGATCTGGCCTGATAATGTGCAATTATCTTTGTCTGAGCTCAGGCAACTAGCCAAATGCAAGGGCTCGGTCACATTATGTGTGGAGACCTGTGTGTGTGGTTTTTTTGTTTGTTTTTGCAACTGACCCAATGCAGATTTCCAAATCCACACCACAGTGGAATGGAGAAGTGTGGAAAATGTGGCAGGTTTGCATTTTTCATGCAATGGACATCACCTAAAATCTCCATTGCTTGCTGCAGCTTAGCTTGCCTTGAATAGAAATAAATTAAATGTTGCTTTGTGGCATTTGAATAAAGTTTTTTTAAAAAAGTTAAATGTTGCATTGTAAAAACACAAGGCTCCGTAGAGCCCAGTGATTTGACATCCACTGACCACACTTATGGTTTACATATGGTTTAATTAGCCAAGTTGGAAAATATATGCAGAACTGGACTCTGATAGCTCCCTTTTCTACATAAAATTGATATTTTTTTTTTTTTAAAGCGTTTTTAAAAAAAAAATGTTTTAGCAGTTATAAAAGATGGGAAACATTGTGATCAAGGAGGTACAAAACAGCGAGTATAATCATACATATACAGTAACCCAAGAGCAGTAGAGTCTTGGATTGTACAGCTGATGCATGCAACCCCCTAACTGCTACATCTGCAATACAGATTGTTCTGTTGAAAAGCAGCAAACTTTCTGGCTGAATCACCAGGTGAAAATAAAAGCGAGAAAACCAAAACAAATACAGCCATCATATCTAACAATTTGCAAACTGCAAACAAATAAATATTTTCTTTTGGGTTTAATACTATTTTAATCTCCGCTTTTTCACACTCCTTTCAAATCCGGCATTTCAAAGAGAACAATGGAAAAATGTTGTGAGGGAGGTGTGAGTGGAACAGAACACATGCGGAGAGCAGTGAGACACACAAGGCTTTTATTGAGTGATTTGGAGGGCACAGGATGAGTATAGCAAGCTTCTGGCAAAACAAAAGTTAAGTTCATACCACAGGGTGGGACAGATGACATGGATCAATATGTTCTGGTAGGCAACACGGGGGGATAGTTTGTAGCACCATCTGGGCTCACAACAGGAAGGCAGACTGGCAGGCAATGGGTTAAGTCCGAGTGGCACACAACGGAGCAGTTTCTGGCAGACAATGGGTTAAGTCCGAATGGCACACAACAGGGAGCAGAACTCGGGCGGGCAAGGATTAAGTCCAGGTAGGATCCTCGGCACGGGGTGGAACACAACAGGGCGGCAGATGTTGGGCGGGCAAGGATGAAGTCCAGGTTGTATCCTTAGCACAGGGGCTGGCACACAACAGACAGGCAGAACTCTGGTGGGAAAGGATTAAGTCTAAGTTGGATCCTCAACATAGGAGGTGGCACCCAGCAGGCAGAGCAGAGAAGGTTAAGTCCTTGGCACAGGGTAGCAATTCAGGGACTCGCTTGCCAGCAGTGGCCCCAGCAGAGGAAGTCTAGCCAACTCCTCACGGGTCGTCAGAGGGCTGTGTGTCTTGGCTGCAGCATCAAAACTACACGGGCAATGTAGAACCACAAGTCCCAGCAGTGCGCAAAGCACATTTCAATGCATCTCCTATTGAGGCCTGCAGCCATGAGCTGCTTTGTCCATCCTGACAAGCTCTGCCCATTCTCACCCCATAGGGACAATACAGGCATACCTCGGTTTACGAATTGAATGCGTTCTCCACGTTTTCCCATAGGAATGCTTTGAAAAAAAATGAATCCGTTCCGGAGGTCAGAAAACAGTAAAAAAAAAAAGTCTTTTATCTACTCAAAACTTCTTATGAAGTGCACTTTAAAGGCACAAATACTGTACAGGGACATGATTAAAAATTTCCAGAATGGCTCCAAAACTCGTTGCAAGAACTGCTCCAACACCTCCACACTCTACGCCACATGCTACCCACAGACTCCAGCATGCACGGGGCCGGCGCTATAAACCTCCCAGGTGCAATGCATCCCAGGGAAACTTCGTATTGCGAAAAAAATTCATAAACCGAGGCACTATTTTCAATGGATTTTCATTGGTAAACCGAAAATTACATTAACCGAGGCGTTTGTAAACCGAGGTACACCTGTACATGGTCTTTTCAATTTGACCAAGCCCCCCAGTGCCGACACGTCTGACTTTTCACAGCCACACGACTCCATGCTGTCTGCACTCCCTGCGGTGATCAATCTCATCTCCCACCCCCTGCGGGCCACAGGAACTTCAAATTTTAACTGAGCAGACAAGCTGACTATTTCAACAAACAACACCAAAATAAAATATTATTTCTGATCTCTCACAGTTGTAAAAAAAAAAAAAAAAGTGGCACCAATACTGTTGCCTTTGTTTTTATAGAGCAGTGTTGGTCAACTGGGAAATTTATAGAAGGTCTCTTGCGGCCCCCAACATCTCCAGAGGGCCGCGTAGTAGCAGTATATATTGAGAGAAAAAAAGTTTTTTGTTTTGGTGTTTTTTTTTTTTGGTTTTGTTTTTTTTAAAGGCTAACGCAGCCACCACACCTGATTGGTAATCTGCAATATATTAGAGCAGTCTTTACACACCCAAACCCCCCCCTGAAGTCTGTCTATCCAATATCTGCATTCAGCAGATGTTTAGTTGAAGCACTAAAAGCCAGTCTGTGGGGGGTTGTGACAGGCACATCATTAATGTTGATGTTTAGTAAAATGTAAATGTAAATTCATGATCTGACAGCAGTCTGTCACTCTGCCGAATAAATTCTACCCGTCAACCATATAATTTTTCTTTAGCATGTACAACCACGTGGAAGGCAGAAGAAAAAAATATATATTTATAATAATTTTATTTATTTTTTTCCTTGAGAGAAACCTGAAAACTGTCAGGCTGTATTTTATTTATTTATTTAGGTGAACAAGCTCTCCTGCAGTTAAAGGCTTGAGACAAACCATTTACCACTGACAGGAATGTTTACAATGGCCCACATTTATTTATTTGAGTAAAACCTTTATCCAAAAAGAAAATAAAGTTTGCTGTATCTGCAGTGAGAGCTGAAGTTTTAAATTCTTAGTGTATCTAAATCTGCTAGTACATCTAACGCTCCCCTCCCCCCCAGACTGACAATACTGCTATCCAAAGTTGCCCCTGTAATCCTTCATCCAGAGTGAGGGCACTCTAATACACGAGGTATGTTACTGGCAACATCACCAGGTGAAAACAGAGGGAGAAAGCCAAAGAAAACCAATGCAGCCACCACAACTAATGATCTAAAGCTGCAATATATTGCATTTCTGGTTTTGGGTTTGATATCACTTTAACCTCAGTTGTTTCATATTGACATGCCTTTTACATGCATATACATTGATATGCAGTTAGGTCCATATATATTTGGACACAGGCACAATTTTCATATTTTTCAGGTATTTACCAAAATATATTCAAGCTATAGTTATATAATGGATATGAGCTGAAAGTGCACACTCTCAGGTTTATTTTGAGGGTATGTACATCCAAATTGGAGGGAGGGTTTAGGAATTACAGCTCTTAAGAGTAGCCATCCCCCTTTTTCAAGGGACCAAAAGTAATTGGACAATTGAATTTAAAGCTGTTTCATGGCCAGATATGGGCTACTCCATTATTTCTTCATCAATTAAGCAAGTAAACGGTCTGGAGTTGAATATAAATGTGGTATTTGCATTTGGAATCTATTGCTGTGAACCTACATTATGCGTTCAAAGGAGCTGTCCATTAGGAGTGGCCAAATCAACAGTTTGGTACTTTCTAAGGAAAGAAGAACGCACTGGTGAGCTCAGCAACATAAAAAGGCATGGACATCCACGGAAGACAACAGTGGTGGATGAGCGCAGGATCCTCTCTATGGTAAAGAAAAACCCATTCACAACATCCAGACAAGTGAAGGACACTCTCTAGGAGGTGGGCGTATCATTGGCAAAGTATACAATCAAGAGAAGACTTCACAAGAGAAAATACAGAGGGTTCACCACAAGGTGCAAACATTCATAAACCTGAAGAATAGAAAAGCCAGATTAGACTTTTTGCCAAATAACATCTAAAAAAGCCAGACCAGTTCTGGAAAAGCATTCTTTGGACGGATGAGATTAACCTGTACCAGAATGACGGGAAGCACAAAGTGTGGCGAAGGCTTGGAACAGCTCATGATCCAAAGCGCACAATGTCACCTTGTAAAACCTGGTGGAGGCCGTGTGATGGCATGGGCATGCATGGCTTCCAGTGGCGCTGGGTCATTGGTGTTTATTGATGATGTGACAGAAGCACTTGGATGAATTCTGCAGTGTTTAGAGATACTGTCAGCCCAGATTCAGCCAAATGAAGCAAAGTTGATTGGACGGAGCTTCACAGTACAGATGGACAATGATCCAAAACACACTGCAAAAGCAACCCAGGAGCTTTTGAAGGAAAAGACGTGGAATATTCTGCAATGGCCGAGTCAATCACCTGATCTCAACCCGATTTGAACATGCATTTCACTTGCTGAAGGCTTAAGGTGATTGTAGCCGTATTAGTGCATTTGTGACAGGAACAATTAAGTACTGACTGACCTGAAGAAGGGAACATTCCCCGAAAGCTTGTCCTCAAAATTGTATGTTAGTGCAAATAAAAAAAAGTATGACGTCCGTACTCAATTGTTCCTACTTGCTGAAGGCAAAACTAAAGGCAGAAAGACCCAAAAACAAAGAACAACTGAAGACAACTGCAGTTAAAGCCTGGCAAAGCATCAGAAAGGAGGAAACCCAGTCTTTTTGGTAATTTCCATGGGTTCCAGACTTCAGGCAGTCATTGCCAGTAAGGGATTCTCAACAAAATATTAAATATAAACATTTTATTTATGATTCTGTTAATTTGTCCAGTTACATATGAGCCCCTGAAAATATAGGGACTGTGTATAAAATTAGTTGCAGTTCCTAAAATTTGTACTTGATATTTATGTTCAACCCATGGAATTAAAGCTGAAAGTCTGTACTTCAGATTCATTTGGATTGTTTCATTTTTTTAAATTTATTCTGGTGGCATACAGAGCCAAAAGTATTTAAAATTGTGCCTGTGTCCAAATATATATAACTGAAAGTCACTTTTATACCTTTTTAATGTTTTCTGCAAAAGAACCTGAAGACAAATTCATGTACTTGCTAGCCAAAAGGAATGCCCTTAGAAGCATGAAGCCATTAACCGTTGGAACCACTCCATCTATTAACATGAAATAAACATATTTTTGCACATTTCTGAGTTCGTGCTGCATGTGTCGGCCATCTTTTACACTTCATTACCGATTGTCATCTGCTCAGAAATGCCGTGACTTTGGGGTGTTAATGGAACACGAGTGATCGAAGCAGCTCAATTTTGCTCGTTTGTTTCCTAAGCAACCCTGTGTGGGGTGATGTTGACATAGAGCACTGAGCTAAGGGCAACTGTAGGAGGATTGTAATGTTCACATTCATTTTCTTTATGGTCAGTTAACGTTGTAGGTACGTGTTTGTTGTGTAAACAGTTACTGTGTTGATCAGGGATGGCATCTGTTCTATGTAACCCTCAAAAGCATGGTGGTGATTATTTCAGCGTAATTGCCTGTTTTAAAGTGGTGCTAATGTTAGGGCACAGCAGTAATATCACATGGGTGGGCAGCTGTACCTGTGGGGAAAGCAGGAAAAAAGGTCCCGGAACCTTTCTAAAACTGCAGCTGCAGGAGAATTGCATGGCGCTTTTGCACCATGCGATTTCCTAAACCCGCAAACACACTGCAAGTTTAGTTGTGTGGGGGTGTCTATAAGCTTAGGTTCACATCTGAGCGGCTTTGCAGCCCATGTTTGAGTTGAAGGGGCTGCTGTGCCTGTGGTTTCACTTAAAAAAGTGCACCTTTTTCAAAACACAGCCACAGGGAAATTGCTTGGTGCTTTTGCATGTAATTTCCCTATGGTTCCTAAACCCGCTGCGGGTTGAGATGCGGGAGGGTGCCATTAAGAATGAATGGCAGCCCCGTGCGTCGCTACAGAGCAGCGTGATTTGGCTGCAGGTGGGGGAACAGCTGTGATTTTCGCACCCGCAGTCAACTGCACAATTAGCCTGAAGAAGCAGCACATTTTGGCTGCGGGTGGTGGCGGAATAGGTGTAGAAGAGGATGAAAGAGAGCGCAAACCTTGCGCATTACCTCAAATAGTGACTAATTTTATTTAATTTAGGAAATATACTCACAAAGGTGACGGTAAAACAGGCATAAGTAAACTATATCCACACAGGGTTACAGGTAAATCCAAAGGGGGGATAAAAACTAACGCATTTCGAAGGGTGCTCCCTTCTTCATCAGAGCTGATGAAAAAAACAGCTGGCGGAATAGGTGTGATTGAGTTTGAACCTAGCCTGACTGTTATTTATTAATTTTTGTTTTCTTCTACCTTACCATCTCTTCTGGAAATCCCCTCCTTGTGCTGTCTGCTACAGGTGCTCCATTGCAAGCCGGATACTATAGGGGGACACCTGTGCACTAGTTCCCGAGCTGGGCTGTGTAGGTTCATAGACACACACAGTGTCGGTAAGCCATGCCCTGCTCCCTCCTCACAGGAGGTTGACTGACTACAGCAGCAGCCTATGGCCCCTTCAGCTGTCCATGTCTCCTGCGGGATCCGGAAGAGAGGAGAGCTGTGCTGCAGCCATGGGGGGACAGCGCTAGAGCAGTGAGAGGAGTCAGGTAGATGTTTAGGGATGGAGGTGGGTAGAACAGTTAGTGCGACATTTAAAAAAAAAACAAAAAAAAAACATTTTGACTTTAGAACCACTTTAAGGCTCCAGTAGACATAAGAATATTACCTGAGACCTGCTATTAGTGAACTCTCCTTGGCGATTACTATCTGGTCAGAAATGATTTGATATCCGATTACATTGATGGTAGATAGATGGACTTTAATTTATTCTTTACTTTTGGGGAAGTACAGTATTTTTTTAAATAAACGAGTATAAATGGCAGGTTTCTAGATATGTTGTGTATTAATTCTAATACTTCTTTCCTCTGTATTTTTAAGTTAAATATCAACTTTTTTTCTATGTGATTGCTTGTAAAAGTTATTTTAGATAAGAAAGTTCTGCTGTTCCTAGCATGATTACATGAAATTTTACCATTCGTTTTTGATGGATTTGATTAGCATTTTTAATCACTTGCCTACCGGGCTCTTATACCCTCTTCCTGACCAGGCCAATTTTCGGCTTTCAGCGCTGTCGCACTTTTGAATGACAATTGCGCAGTCATGCAACATTGTACCCATATGAAATTTGTATTTTTTTCACACAAATAGAGCTTTCTTTTGATGGTATTTACTCGCCACTGGGTGTTTTATTTTTTGCACTATAAACAAAAAGGGCAACAAGTTTGAAAAAAAAAAAATTTTTCTTTTTTAATATTTTGCAAACAGGTAATTTTTCTCCTACACTGATGTGCGTTGATGAGGCTGCACTGATAGGCAGCACTGATGGACAGTACTGCTGGGCACTTGTGGGTGGCACTGCTGGGCACTGATCATCAGTGCCAATCCCTCCTCTGACAACTACCGGTTCTCGGCAGTACTTTCCTCATGCTTTGACAGCGTGAGGAAAGTGCAGCCGATAACTGGCAATTGCATTTCCCGGTGATCAGTGTGTCCTTGGAAACAGCGATCACGGTGATCGCCCGGGTGCGCGCCCCCAAGGGCACGCAGGAGTGCGCGTTCTGGGAGGACATCATATGACTCCCTCCCAGAACTGGCCGGCCGCAGTGAAGCCGTCATTGGCTATCTGCAGTCGGCAAGTGGTTAAAGCAGGTTTCTTCCCAATAGGAACTGCCCAGACCCAATCAACGGGTAATTATACACTCAATTGTTACACTTTTGTTGCCACGGGAGTTTCCAAGGTAACATAGATTTAGTGCCCGTTCACATATATGCGGATTGGATGCGGTTTTGTCCGCGTCCTATCCGCATGACATAATAAAAGAAAAAAAAAAATATCTCTTCCTATGGTGTCTGTTCACATGTCCTGGCGGTGCGGATTCAGTACAGTTTTTTAGAGTCATATATGATTTCTGAGCAGTGCGGTGCGGTTCAGGTGCAGATTGCAGGCTATTGACTTCTATGGGAACCGTTTCTAAACCACATATGTGGACAGGATAAAATCCTGAGCTAATCCTGTCCTGAACCTGACATGAACCTGTGTTCAACTATTTGATCAAATAGCTGTGAAACCTGAGCTTCAATCCACACCACATGTGTGAATCCTCTCTTAATTGTTACGGTATGTTATGTGTGTGTGTGTGTGTACTTATTAGCTTTGTAATAAAGAAACACATATATTTTTGTTTTGTAATCCTTAATGCCCCTTTCATGTGATGGGTCCGATCAGGTCCATATGTCAGTTTTTCAGGCGGACCTGATAAGAACCCTCTATGCACCTATATGGATCAGCTGGTGTAAACACATTGTGTTCCTTTACACCTGTCTATCTCCAATCCAGTCCGCTAAAAAAAAAAAAAAAATGGAAGGAGATCTGATCTCCTTAATCTAGGCAGATCACAGTCAGGTGTAAACAGACAGCGGAGTCCGTTTTCACCCGCTCATCTATAGAGCAGAGCGGGCTTTGTCTGTGTCCACGTCCCCACTGGATAAACGGATCATCCGCCCACTATGCTCTGATTAGCAGGGGATCAGTGGACAGATCCCTTTTCTGATCTAATTGAAGTCCTCCCCATGTGAAAGGGGCCTTAAGAGGAGTCACACTCAACCTAACCTCCCCCCAAAATTGTTTACTGAGTTATCCACAAAAACATACTCATGCCCCTTCAAACCCGCAGTATTCTGTAGGGATCCGCGACTCTGTTGCTGTTCACTCAGTCTTCCTCACCATCTTTTCTCAGTCATTGGGATGCGACTGTCTTTTTTCCAAGTTTTTGCAGCTAGCCCCCTGATTCTGCAATGCTTGCATTTTGACGCACTCCTCAGCCTCCTGGGATGCGTGAAGTAAGTATCCCAGGAGGCTACAGGCAGCTGATACATCATTCTTGCTTAGATCAAAATCCAGAAAGTGCAGGTACGTGTTTCTCAAAGTAATTAAAAAAAAAAATCCAGTTGTGAGTAGAGGGGGATAGGAGCAGAATGACAGTAATAAGGGGGGGGGGGAAGGTCTGCTTTAAGGGATTGCACCCCTTTTTGCATTGAGATCTGGGTCAGCACCCTGAGTAGTTCATGGTAGGTTTGTCAAATTCTTTGCTCTAGCATGTTCGAAAAAATCAATACAGGACACACTGGAGCACTCATCACTCTGATCACTCCCGCACAGCACAGTTGCCACAAACTAATCCGTGGATGGTCTGTTTTAGAGGAATGTGAAAGGCAATGTGCATATTTGGTTTCCTTCCTTAAATAGTTAATGAGCATTAAAGTTTTGCAGGGATTTAGGAATATATCAAGTCAGGTTTGAAAACTCATCACCATAAGAAGATGTATGGTGCCAGATGCTGGAACAGGTAGAACTAATGCAGAAAGCATTCCATGTGCTGGCTCAGCAGAATGGCTGGAGGCAGTAAGTGAATTATGCAGCCTTTGTCACTTGGGTAGACAGGTTATGGGATTTGATAATTCAGTACCAGCAGTAGTCATGTAATCAGCTGTCGGGTCTGTGGATTTCTAGTATAGTATAGGCACATTAATGCCAGGAATGATGCACTTGCAAGACTACTGATGGCAGATTATGTGAACACTACTTATTTCCCCAGTGTGTACAAAACATCACATTTTCAGATGAGCAGCATGAAATGTTTGCTGATTGAGATTAGATTCCTCTTATGTTATCCAAATCTACGACTAATAAACAAAGCTTTCCATGCATGTTTAATCATCTCCGCAATCTTATGGCTGTTTAGTGTGCTTTCCTGTTTAAGCCAATCAAATAATTCAAAAGTAAGTGCTCAGACAGAAGAGGGCATGTAATGTTTCTGCTTGAACGGTCTCATTAAAGCTGTATCCAGGCAGATAATCATTTGATATGTGTATATTTATTAATAAATAATTATTTGTACATACAGTTAGTACAAGTTCCTGGTTCTCGCTTGATAGCCCCTAATCACCACTCAGAGTAGCACTGCTGGAAGTGTGAACGAGAGATAGCAGCCAGTCAAGACTCCATAGCTCTGCATAGTGCCCTGTCTACACTGAGCATGCCTACTGTAGGGTAGAGCAGAAGGACTACTTCAACAGCATGCTGCTGCTCTTTTATTGGTCAGTCACAGGTTGGTTTGGGTCCTAGACCAGGCTGCATTGCCTGATTTCTTTGTAGTCTGCAGAGAGGTCCAAGACCTTGCTTGGCTGTTGGTGGTTATCTTTGTATGAGAGTGGTAACAGTATTATAAGTCCTTTTGGAAAGTAAAACTGATACTATATACATGTTTCAACTGTGTGTCTGGCTGTATGCCTAGAGTTCAGCTTTCAAGCTTATACTATCTACCTTCTTAGGCCTATCTAGGCACATGGGCATATGAACCCATAAATTCTGGCGTATTTCTATTGCCTGGAAAGCTGAGCTGCTGCCTACAGTTGCCCATAGACATTACTGGCTGTGCTTGTGTTAATGTGAATTTTGCGTACAGGCATATGCAAAGAATAGAGATTTTCTGTTTTTTGATCATGATACCAAACCCTAGTCTGTAGCTTTTCTCCAACCCTCTACATGCCATATGTTGGCACTAGTCAGATAAAGTATGCTTTTGAGCAAAAAAGTATTTGGTATTTTGCAAAGTAGAGTAGGGACTAGCCAGAGAGGAATCTCTATTGGGACTAGCCAGCGAGGAATCTCTATTGGGACTAGCCAGAGAGGAATCCCTATTGGGACTAGCCAGAGAGGAATCCCTATTGGGACTAGCCAGAGAGGAATCCCTATTGGGACTAGCCAGAGAGGAATCCCTATTGGGACTAGCCAGAGAGGAATCCCTATTGGGACTAGCCAGAGAGGAATCCCTATTGGGACTAGCCAGAGTGGAATCCCTATTGGGACTAGCCAGAGTGGAATCACTATTGGGACTAGCCAGAGTGGAATCACTATTGGGACTAGCCAGAGTGGAATCACTATTGGGACTAGCCAGAGTGGAATCACTATTGGGACTAGCCAGAGTGGAATCACTATTGGGACTAGCCAGAGTGGAATCACTATTGGGACTAGCCAGAGTGGAATCACTATTGGGACTAGCCAGAGTGGAATCACTATTGGGACTAGCCAGAGTGGAATCACTATTGGGACTAGCCAGAGTGGAATCACTATTGGGACTAGCCAGAGTGGAATCACTATTGGGACTAGCCAGAGTGGAATCACTATTGGGACTAGCCAGAGTGGAATCACTATTGGGACTAGCCAGAGTGGAATCACTATTGGGACTAGCCAGAGTGGAATCACTATTGGGACTAGCCAGAGTGGAATCACTATTGGGACTAGCCAGAGTGGAATCACTATTGGGACTAGCCAGAGTGGAATCACTATTGGGACTAGCCAGAGTGGAATCACTATTGGGACTAGCCAGAGTGGAATCACTATTGGGACTAGCCAGAGTGGAATCACTATTGGGACTAGCCAGAGTGGAATCACTATTGGGACTAGCCAGAGTGGAATCACTATTGGGACTAGCCAGAGTGGAATCACTATTGGGACTAGCCAGAGTGGAATCACTATTGGGACTAGCCAGAGTGGAATCACTATTGGGACTAGCCAGAGTGGAATCACTATTGGGACTAGCCAGAGTGGAATCACTATTGGGACTAGCCAGAGTGGAATCACTATTGGGACTAGCCAGAGTGGAATCACTATTGGGACTAGCCAGAGTGGAATCACTATTGGGACTAGCCAGAGTGGAATCACTATTGGGACTAGCCAGAGTGGAATCACTATTGGGACTAGCCAGAGTGGAATCACTATTGGGACTAGCCAGAGTGGAATCACTATTGGGACTAGCCAGAGTGGAATCACTATTGGGACTAGCCAGAGTGGAATCACTATTGGGA
This sequence comes from Staurois parvus, assembly GCF_062004578.1. Lineage (NCBI taxonomy): Eukaryota > Metazoa > Chordata > Amphibia > Anura > Ranidae > Staurois > Staurois parvus. The sequence continues at coordinate 1,649,429 of NW_028318466.1, read as the reverse complement.
CTAGCCAGAGTGGAATCACTATTGGGACTAGCCAGAGTGGAATCACTATTGGGACTAGCCAGAGTGGAATCACTATTGGGACTAGCCAGAGTGGAATCACTATTGGGACTAGCCAGAGTGGAATCACTATTGGGACTAGCCAGAGAGGAATCACTATTGGGACTAGCCAGAGTGGAATCACTATTGGGACTAGCCAGAGAGGAATCACTATTGGGACTAGCCAGAGTGGAATCACTAATTTCTATTGTAGTTTGTAAGCTGGACGTGTATTCTAATATATGTGAGCCAAGAATTCATGTTTTATGCAGACTTTTGCCAGAAGTGTATAGCAACATGCAGAAGGTAATTAAGAATTGTGTGTGCAAGCTCTATGTTGATGAGAGACCCTCAAAAAAATTGTTAGGATTTTAGGACCAAACGAAAATAAAGCAAAGACTTTTAATTTGTTAGGTTAAGCCACATCCAGCAGCTCAGACAGTGTCAATTGCAGGTTTTACCTAAGCTCAGGCAGGATCAATATCCTCCTTAGGGCAATAGATTGGGCTCACATTTCTGGTGGGAAGAGAACACAAGCAAGTAAAGGGACACATACCTGCCCCAGGCAGGTAAGGCTGCACTCTTATTACTATGAAATGGAGATGAATATTTTTATAAATACCAATTTATGACCGGTTTGCAGGAAACTCTGTATTGTGTATGGAATCTTTGTTCACAGAACAGATTAACCACTTGCCTACTGGGCACTTATACCCCCTTCCTGCCCAGTCCAATTTTCAGCTTTCAGAACTGTCTCACTTTGAATGACAATTGCAGGGTCATGAAACACTGTACCCATATTAACTTTTTAGAATTTTTCCCACACAAATAGAGCTTTCTTTTGGTGATATTTAATCACCACTGGTTTTTTATATGTTTTGCACTATAAACAAAATTTTGAAAAGTTTTTGTTTCGATCATAAAATTTTGCAAACAGGTAATTTTTCTCCTTCACTGATGTGCATTGATGAGGCTGCACTGATAAGCAGCACTGATAGGCACTGATGAGGCAGCACTGGTGGACATTGATGAGGAGGTACTGATGAGGCTGCATTTATATGCAGCACTGTTGGGCACTTTTGGGGCTGCACTGATCATCACGGCCCTGATTATCAGTGTAGATCAGGGGTCCTCAAACTTTTTAAACAGGGGGCCAGTTCACTGTCCCTCAGACCGTTGGAGTGCCGGACTATAGTTTTTTAAAAAAAAAAAAACTATGGTCATCTCCTGTACTGTGTCCGCATTTGTTCAGAGACTGCGGACATACAATGGCGGTGGGAATACTGGGCCGGCCGCTCTATAAGACGCACAGACATTTCCCCCCAAGTGTGTCTTATGGAGTGAAATAGTGTCCCATCATTGGTGTCAGTGGGAGGAATCGTGTCTCATCATTGGTGTCAGTGGGAGGAATAGTGTCCCATCATTGGTGTCAGTGGGAGGAATAGTGTCCCATCATTGGTGTCAGTGGGAGGAATCGTGTCTCATCATTGGTGTCAGTGGGAGGAATAGTGTCCCATCATTGGTGTCAGTGGGAGGAATAGTGTCCCATCATTGGTGTCAGTGGGAGGAATAGTGTCCCATCATTGGTGTCAGTGGGAGGAATAGTGTCCCATCATTGGTGTCAGTGGGAGGAATAGTGTCCCATCATTGGTGTCAGTGGGAGGAATAGTGCCACTATCATTGGTGTCAGTGGGAGGAATAGTGCCACTATCATTGGTGTCACTGGGAGGAATAGTGCCCCATCATTGGTGTCAGTGGGAAGAATAGTGCCACTATCATTGGTGTCAGTGGGAGGAATAGTGCCCCATCATTGGTATTAGTGGGAGAAATAGTGCCCCATCATTGGTGTCAGTGGGAGGAATAGTGCCACTATCATTGGTGTCAGTGGGAGGAATAGTGCCACTATCATTGGTATCAGTGGGAGAAATAGTGCCCCATCATTGGTGACAGTGGGAAGAATAGTGTCACTATCATTGGTGTCAGTGGGAGGAATAGTGCCCCATCATTGGTATTAGTGGGAGAAATAGTGCCCCATCATTGGTGTCAGTGGGAGGAATAGTGCCTCATCATTGGTATCAGTGGGAGGAATCGTGCCTCATCATTGGTGTCATTGGGAGGAATAGTGCCCCATCATTGGTGTCAGTGGGAGGAATAGTGTCCCATCATTGGTGTCAGTGGGAGGAATAGTGTCCCATCATTGGTGTCAGTGGGAAGAATAGTACGTCATTGGTGCCGGGGGGGTGGAATAGTGCCCCATCGTTGGTGTCAGTAGGGGGAGGAATAGTGCCCCATCGTTGGTGTCAGTGGGGGGAGGAATAGTGCCTCATCGTTGGTGTCAGTGGGAGGAATAATGCCCCATCATTATTATCAGTGACACCAATGATGGGGCACTATTCCTCCCACTGACAGCAATGACACTTAACTAGCCGACCCCTGTTCCAGCATGGTGCTGCTGCAGCCAACATACCTGATTGCAGCAGTACCATCTGCACGGCACAGTTACCGGGCGGTCAACTGTCCTCCTTCCTTCACTCCGGCCTCTCCCTCCCTTGATTTTCGCGAGGCTCCGCCTCCTCGCCGGTGATTGGCCGCCTGTGTGCCTTTCCTGAGCTACAGTACTGGCGCCCAATCATCGGTGAGGAGGCAGAGCCGAGCGGCAGCGCAGACATCGAGTGAGGGAGCGGCCGGAGTGAAGGAGCAGCTCATCCTGGTCTGGATCGTCGTGGGACTGGAGCCAGGTAAGAGACAGCAGCCTCCTGCCCGCCCCTGTACTTAGTGTCCCTTGCTGGCGGGCTGGATGAATGTGCTCGGCGGGCCGCATGTGGCCCACGGGCCGTAGTTTGAGGACCCCTGGTGTAGATTAATCCTTTCACAGTTGTCAGTTATCGGCATGCTGTGACAGCGGGAGGAAAGTACTGCCAATATCTGGCAAGTTTAATTACATGGTGATCAGCTGTGATTGGACACAGCTGATCACGTGGTAAAAGGCCGCTGTGATTGGCCCTTTACTGTGTCATGTGATCAGCTGTAGCGATCAGAGAGCGCAGTGTGCACGCCGCTCCCATATGACGCCCTCCCAGAACTGAACGACCATGCTGTAGCTGTCATTTAGTTATAGCATGGTCAAGAAGTGGTTAAAGTGGTTGTAAAGATTTAGACATTCTCTGCATTAAGGTAAAAAAGACCTTCTGTTGTCACTCCCTTCCAAATGCTTATCAGAGCCCTATCTCAATATCCAGCACTGTCTGAGAGCAGAGGCACTGCTCTCTCCCTTCGCCCCTGCTGCTGTCAATCAAATCCAGTTGGGGGGGGTGTACTGTGTGTGTCAGTAGACACACAGAACGTGGCTCATGATGAAGCTTGCATCTCTGCCACCATAGGAAGTGGCTTACTATGGTGGCAAACAGAGTAGAGGAGGAGCCGGGAGCACCAAGGGGACCCCAAAACAGGAAGATCCAGGCTGCTCTCTGCAAAACCATTGTACAGAACAGGTATGTATTACATGTTTGTTATTTAAAAAAAAAACAAAAAATTTTTACAATCGCTGTAATGTTTTCTAGAGACACTGAAACAGCCTCAGTCACCAGAGAGTGCACGTATTTGAAACCCATTGAATTGTGTTTGTTTTATAGAGGGCTTTTATGATGGATTTCTGAAGCCATTTTGTGATTATTTGATTTGTAATTCACTATATTGGTGTGCAGTCCAGAGAAACATTTGTTGCTTCATGTGTGGTTTATTATTTTCTGAGTTCAAAGTGCTTTTCTGAAAAGCAGACGTGTACACGCAGCCCTTAATATTTAGATCTGCCTAGATAAGAATAATAGAAAATTTGTTGGCATTGTACTTTGTGAATGATCTGTAAATGCCTTTTATAGCCACTTCTCTTTTTTTTTTTTTAATTTTGAAGCGTCACTTGTTTTTTAATGTAATCATTCTTGTGATAGTATTTACTACACAGTAGTGAGAGGATTTTTACTATTAAGTATTTTAAGGTTTTAGGCTTCATTCACACAGCATTTATGCAGCACAAATTCAGCATTTGCAGCACAAATCCAGAATATTCTGGTAAATTCACAAATGGAGACAGATAGTTGCGATAGCTCAGCCTGGAATACTCAAGCACGTAAATGCTATGTAAATGAGGCCTTAAACAGCCCATAGATTATGCAATTTTTTTCCTTCCATCATAGGTGGAAAGAGAGAATCTTGCTCAATTTCCTGTCAGTGTTGATGTTCCTCCCGCGACGCTCTTGTGTTCTGCCAGCTGGGATCTTGGTGGGAGCCTATCCTGCCAGCATAACACAACGATCACTGCTGGGGGGCAATAGCTGCCAGCAGCGATCTCATGAAACAAATATGACAGGCTGCTTGTACTGAAGTAAATTGATAAATCGACTTCAGTACAACCAGCCTGTCCATAGATGGATTGAATCTCGTCTGGTCCTGGCTGATATTTGATCCATCTATGGCTGGCTTTATTCTAGCCAATAATGTTATGGCTTGAAGGGAGTGAATGTAACATGATGTTAAAATGTTAGGTTGCCCAGTGTAAGCTATATTGCTTAACACTATCCTTTATTATATTGATTGAGGTTTTATCTACCAATTTTATTTATTTTTTCCTTTTTGCTTGTTTTAGTTGGTCTTCCCCCCCAGCCCGCACACCACCCCCCATTGGCTTCTCCATCACGTCCAACAATGCTACTATCAGGCCTGCCCCGCAAGCCAGAGTACTTGATGTCATTCTGGACTCCAACCTATCCTTCCAGTCACTACCAATCACTACCTAACTCATGCAGACTCCACCTCCGCAACATCGCCAAAATCCGCACGTTCCTAACCCCAGAAACCACTAAACAGCTCATCCACTCCCTCATCATATCACGACTCGACTACTGCAACTCCCTCCTCACTGGCCTGCCTCGCCACAGGCTATCCCCGCTTCAGTCGATCCTGAATACAGCAACCAGACTCATTCACCTTACCAACCACTCCGTCTCCGCCACCCCCCTCTGCCAATCCCTCCACTGGCTTCCGACGGATCACATTCAAAATCCTAACACTGACGTACAAAGCTGTCCACCATACTGCACCAAATTACATCACCGACCTAATATCCAAGTACCACCCAACACGCACACTCCGCTCCTCACAAGACCTTCTTCTCTCTAGTTCCCTGGTCTCTTCCTCCCATGCCCGCCCCCAGGATTTCTCCAGGGTGTCACCCATCCTCTGGAACTCCCTACCCCAACCCATCAGACTATCACCTACTCTCTTCTCCTTTAGGAAACCCACCTCTTCAGGGAAGCCTACCCCACCCCCTGCTAATTGCCGAGCTCCTGCACTCTTCCTACCACTCCATCCCCCACAGCTATCTCCTCCTGTACCACTATCCCCTCCCTCCTAGATTGTAAGCTCGAAAGAGCAGGGCCCTCGAACCCCTCGTGTATTATTGTATTGTTATTGTTCTGTCGCATGTTCTGCCCCCCTTTGTAATGTACAGCGCTGAGCGAACTGTTGGGGCTTTATAAAAATACTGTATAATAATAATTTGTTATTTTGAAGTTCGCTTAAAATTTTATTTACCGATATGCTGACAACTACTACAATATTTATTTTCTTGCAGGCTTCAAAATTTCATGAATCCTCGAACCCTGAAAATGATACAATGATTCCTGTATTGTCTTCGAAAAAAGCGAGTGAACTACCAGTCAGTGAAGTCGCTTGGAAACTAAAGGTGGGATTTTGTTTTAGGATAGTTTCCAGATTTTTTGCTTCTTTAGAAAATCAATGTGGCTCTGTCACGGAGTTACAAATGTATTAAAAAAATAATTACCCTGCAAAAGAGGTGACTTTATACTTCTGTTTCTAAAACCTTCTTCCAAAAAAGTTGCTTTAATATGTTAAGAATCATGCAGAAACTGTATGACATGATATACTGTGTTTAGTTTGGCATTTGTCCAACTATTCTTCTCTGTTTGCCATCTTTATTGAAGTTATCTGTATGATGTAGACTACCTGGAATATTAATAGGTCACATAAATAGACTCAATGCGACCTTAAAGTCTGATGAAAAATAACTAAAATTCCATTCAAGTATGTAGTTTACATTTTTTTTGCTGTCATCCAGTTTCCTCTTAGAGGAAGGCTATTTTCATTCTCTTTGGTCCCACTGAATGTAGGAACATAGACACCCTCTCTTGTTGCTCACCCTTGGGATGGACCGGGGACTTTGAGATTAGTAGTGTTTATAGTGCACCACAACTACTGTGCACTACCCATTCCAAACACACTGAAGTGAGAGGGGGAAAGGCAGAGATTCCGGAGCTTACAGAGGATGTTACAAGGAGGCAGACAAACACAGAAAAATGATTTAATGAAAAATAGTTACAGGGCAATTAAGGTGGAATTACACTGTATCTGAGCACCACAAACCAAAAGCACTACTTAATTCATTTTTAATATTCAAAGCAAACTCACCCATCCATCCATGTCTGTATGCTTTATGTTGCTTAAAAATCACTTAGAAAAACACCCCCTAGCATTTCTGGTTGTGGCTATCTTCAGTAAGGGCAGATCATTAATGTAGCAATTACTTCCTGGAATTGTATTGCAGTTTATCAATTTTTAGATGTGATGGCTGCATTAGTTTTCTGTTTTTAGGCTTCCTTTCTTTTTTTTCATCTGTTGACCCTGCCACTAAGTCTGTCTTCTTTCAAAAGAACAAGCTCTCTTGCAGATGTAGCGGTTACAGGGATGAGACAAATCATTCAACAATGACAGATGTGCTTACGATGATCATCTGTTATTTACTTATGTAAAACCCGTTTGTCCCAAAAGGAACATAAAACGTTGCTGGAGTTTGGCTTCAATTTGTTATTGTGTTTAAATCTTCTAGCACATCTAATACTCCCCTCTGCCCAGATTAACAATGCTGCTGCTGTCCTTCATTCAGAGTGGCCTCCAGGGGCGGACTGACAACTCATGGGGCCCCCGGGCAGTAGAGGATCATGGGGCCCCTGTGTCCTTGCCCACACTCAAAAAAGTCTATAAAAAAGGTACCAGGGACATTTCTTGGGGCCCCCTACTGACCCCAGGCCCTCGGGCACTGCCAGAGCGCTCGAATGGTCAGTCCGCCCCTGGTGGCGTCTCACTAATATAGGTGTGTTAATGGCAAGATCACTAGGTAAAAATAGAGGGGGAAAAAAAGCCTTTAAAAAACACCCAAAAAACAATGCAGACATCATATCTAATAATTAATAAGCTGCAATATATTACATTTTTAGTTTCGGGGTTTAATACCGCTATAAGGGGACAATCAAAGTGTGGCTACAGCAGTATTTGTATTTTTGTAATACAAATACTGCATAGATATATTTATTTGGTGGAAAGAACTCTTTAAGTTAATGAATCATATATTTAGAATTCAACTGCAATTATCATACCTGTTTTGTTTCCTAAGATAATTTTAAAGGCTTAAAGGGAAGCTTATCTGGCCAGAAAGTTCAGGTAACAAGAGTACAAAACTGGGGGTCTTGTCCTGCCCACTAGTACTTGTGTTGATCCTTTAAAATAATTAATGTTGAGAGCTTGAATTTTTGGCCTTGGCTGATCACAGGGGCTCAAATTCTCTCTAAGCTATGATTACGGCAGAACTTAACTGTATCTGAGCACCACAAACCGGAAACATCATTTAATTCATTTTTAATATTAAAAGAAATCACATTGAAAAACAACCCTGTAGCATTTCTATCTTGAGTAAGGGCAAATGATTTGTGTCTCATTTACTTCCTGGAATCCATCTGCCCTTAGACGGGAAGGTGTGCTAAGCTTAGAAAATGCCTCCTCCCCTCCTCCCAGATGAAAGGAGAAAGAATGACTCCTTGAATATATAGCATAATTTTGGCCTAGTCCAGGAACCAGGAAGTAACTGAAAATAAAAGTTTAAATATATAACCTCTTGAATATAAAACACCTTTCTATCTATTTAGTAGGGCTAGCAGCATAAGGATTAAAAATAGCTAATGTTGATTGAGAGAGTAAAGTTCTACTTTAAGCCCCTCGTGGGCTAAGCCTTGTCATCTGTTATTTGTCAAATGCCAAAGCCTCAGTTGGCAAGGACATAGGTCAGGGCTTGGTACCAGGAGAGGTGGGGGCTTAAAGTGACACTAAATGATACCCTCATTCTCTGAAAATAGTCAATTTACACTCACCAGCCACTTTATTAGGTACACCTTGCTTGTACTGGGTTGTACCCCCTTTTGCCTTCAAACCTGCCTTAATTCTTTGTAGCATAGATTCACAATGTGTTTGAAACATTCCTCAGATTTTGGTCCATATTGACCTGATAGCATTACGCAGTTGCTGCTGCTCCTTCTTCCTCTGGGTGCTCCCTTAGCAAGCCGTGTGCTATGGGGGTGCCGTGCGTGTGAGCTGCCAGGCTGTCTACGTCCATAGACACACACTGCCCCCTCCTCACAGGCCTTTGACAGTAGGAGCCTATGGCTCCCGTTGCCCTCAGTGTCTCCTTTGAGACAAGGAAAACGGAAGAGCAGGGATTGTTGGATCTGTGTTAGGGATGGGAGGTGGGGTAACAATTTTGTGGGACATTTTAGACTTTAGAACCACTTTAAAAATACATACTGGAATAGACTTCAACCAAAGTTTAGTGTCACCTTTAACCTGAGCTTGGGTAGCACCTAATGTCTGCTGTATAGCCTCCTGGGCCTAAATTTTAAGAGGCTTCACTTGGAAATAGGAATGGGTCTGAACACCAACACAGCTATTTGTAGGAACTACAGAGTGTGTTACCTTTTAGGCACCTTCACTTAAAACACTTTCTGAAGCCAATAATGCATTGCAATATTGAGAAAGGGAGGTGGATACACAGGGAGGATTTTTCCTTTTAGATTAGATTTTAATGTTTTTGGGATGGAAAATGAAGCCGTTCTTTTAATGTATGTTTCTGTGGTAATTTGTGGTAGCTAGGGCTTCCTTATCCTGATAGTCTGTGATAGTAAAGGAAAATACTTCAGGAAGGCTATAGTACTGTAGTTCCATCATTGGTTTCTTATCGCACATTTCTCTTTGCGGGATTATCTCTGGGAACCGGTGAAATCAGTGTGGCTCCCACTTTGCGGTGCGGCGCCGATTTTAAAAAAAATTCCTGCACTGCTTTTGGCAATTTCATGTGCAACTTGCATAGACATCTGTGCATGAAGCCGCACAGATGTCATGCAAGCCACACATGAAATCGCAGTAACCAGCGGCTTTGAAATTGTGCTACTTCAGTTGAAGTAGTGTGATTTTAAAGTCACATTCAGTTTGAACCAGGGCTTACTGTCATTTCATGTTCAAATGACAAGACCGGAACTGAGAAAATCTGCAACAGGGACACAAAATAGGAAAAAAATATCTGTCATGAGTTCTGGTCTCCTTCCTACTCCACTGAATAAAATCTGTTTTATTTCTGTCTGTGTTGCTGTTGGAGGAGTAATTCCACTTGCCGTCTAGTAATACATTGTCAGCAGGACAGGAAGTGAAGGGAAATCTCACTTCCTGCCCTGCAATGAAGTAACAACCTGACAGGGGTTCTAAGCCTTCCTTACTCTTTTAAACTCTAAAAGTTCTGGCTTGACATACATTTTGAATAAATTCTGGATTTGAGAGAATTTGAATTTCGACAACCTTAACAGGCTTGCATAATTTTCTTCTTTGATGTTACCTTTTTTAAATTAGAATTACACACTAGGTAATTTAAAAGATTCAGGTTTTATATAAGGTTTTACTTTGCAGGCTGATCTTCAGAATGGTTTAAACAATGCTGAAGTGTGTCACAGGCGAGCCTCCCATGGATGGAATGAATTTGATATCGGTGAAGATGAACCTTTGTGGAAGAAATACATTGCACAGGTATTCAGAGTGTAATATGAAACATCACTTACCTGAACTGCAGGGTGCTTCTCCTGCTGCTATACCTCACATTTGTAGTGCTAACATAGTTTTCATACGCTTGTGCAACTTGGGTATTCCATTTCTGCGTGCTAGCAAGGAGGGATGGGGGCACTTTCATTTTTTTATTTTATTTTTATTTTTACACTGTCCCTTTTTTTAATTTTGTTTTTTTTTAATTTTTGTAAATGTAAACATCCTATGTAATAGAAATAATGGATGAAAGGAACGCTATATGGAGAGATCTGGGGTCTATACTACCCCAGATCACTCCTCTACTTTAAAAAGCAAAAGATAAAAAAAAACCCCTACTGATCTCATGCTTTAAAAAAAAAAAAAAAAAAAAAGTTTACTTCCGCCCTAGACCGGAAGTGACGTCATGATGTTGCTCTGGTCCTCCTATATCATAGAAGTGATCAGAGACTATCTGGTCTCTCCTCACCTCTATGGCCAGCATCTCAAACCGCCAGATCGTTTCCCAGGCTCACCGGTAAGAGTGGTAAGCCAGAGAAACACTGGCAAGCAACTGTGGACCCCTCCTGTGCCTTCTTAAAGTGGTCCAGCAGCTTATCAACCGCTCGGATCATTTTTTTTTTTTTTATAAGAAAGAGACTCGCTGGCTGAAAAACAAAATACCAGGGTTATGGCTGATACCTTCATCTGTAACCCTGGTAAACCACTTCGAAGCTGCAATGTTCTTCAAAGCTAACTTGTTTCTCCAAAAATAAGACCTACCTTGAAAATAAGACCTAGTACTATTTTTGGGAATTGCTTAAGTATAAGACCTACCCTGAAAATAAGACCTAGTTGTGATCAGAGCATTTTTTCAGCCAGAATGTGGCAGAACGCGGTTCTTCCACCAACGGCACTGGCCCTGTGCACACCAATTTCTACTGTCTCTTATAAACACAGAAGAGCGGGTTTTGTGTTTGCAAATGACAGTCCCTCTTGTAAGTGACAGCACCAGCCGCTCCCACAGAACCTCCCTACCTCTGTACTCACTGTGGGACAGGGAAGGAACATATATCAGCGGACGCAGTGTGTTTAGGGGCGGGGCATCTCATCCTGTAGACTAATGCATGGAAGCCAATGCCCCAGGGGTGATCGCCGGCCAGTGCGGAAGAGGCAGACCGGTGAGTGAGTGCGCTTGGTGCATTGTGTGGGAAGATAGGACCCGAAATGAGAGTTACTATAGAGAAGGTCCATCTGCTGGCAGCTGTGTTTTGCAAAGCTAGCTAACCATATGAAGGTGGTGAAGAGGGAGGGGTGGATGTGCAAACGTGAGTTGCAGTCAGGTGTTGCAGAGGTGAATTGACAGGTGAATTGCAGACAGGGTGCATAGGTGGAGGGATGCGGAGGGGAAGTGAGTTGCAACCCACCTCTACACCCCGCGGCCACAGCTTGCCTTTGCATCCCCTGTTTGCAACTCACCCCTGCACCCTTTCTGTGGCTCATCTCTGCACCGTCTGAAACCTACCTGTCAGTTCACCTCTGCAACACCTGACTGCAGCTCACAGCTGTCATCAGCCGGTCCTCTCTATAGTAACCCTCATCCACAACTGCCTGCAGCTCACCTCTGCACCCCCCATCCACACCTGTACATAAAAAAAAAAAACACACTACGTCTTATTTTTGGGGTAGGTCTTCTTTCTTTAGAGTCAAAAAAAATTTAAGACCGTGTCTTATTTTTGGAGGAAACACGGTACATATTGCGCTTTTGAAGTGATTTTTAAAGAAATACATCCAGCCTTTGAATGAATACTCTGGATATTTAATCTTAAAACAATGTCAGCCATATGTGTGATTGTTTGTGGAGCCATGTTTTTCCTACCAATCATATATATTGTGAAGTGCATGTGATTAAGGCTGGTGTTAGAATTTGTCTTATTAGCAGCCCTCCCAGTTTCAGAAACTCAAACAGCAATAATAGATTTTAAGGGACTCCCAGGTACCTACTTTCTGTAATGCTGTAAGTAACAACCACCACTTTTTGGCTGTGTTTGTGGCCTTCCTCTTCCTCTACACCTTCTGCTTGGTCACAAACTACAAAAAAAAAAAAAAAAAAAAGAACACCTCATAGGCATTTGGAGGCACACAGGCTGGGAGGATGTGGACAAAAATTTAGACCAATAAGCTGGGGATCCCTGTTTGTTCCACAGGGTTTGGTTTATTAGAACAGCCTTTCTCAACTAGAGTGCCCAGGTGATGGAGAAAAACTGAGGGAGAAGAGAAATGCTGGAATACTACTCAGTACCAGTGTGCAAAAGTGTATTTGCTTTGGAAGAATAAATCACCTCTAAGGCTGAGTGTCCTACATGTGTGGATGTTGCTATAAAACTGTTAGAATAGTTTTTCACATTTTAGAATGGGGTGCCTCGGGACTGTCCATAATTTTACAGGGTGCCTCGGGACTGTCCATAATTTTACAGGGTGCCTCGGGACTGTCCATAATTTTACAGGGTGCCTCGGGACTGTCCATAATTTTACAGGGTGCCTCGGGACTGTCCATAATTTTAAAGGGTGCCTCGGGACTGTCCATAATTTTAAAGGGTGCCTCGGGACTGTCCATAATTTTACAGGGTGCCTCGGGACTGTCCATAATTTTACAGGGTGCCTCGGGACTGTCCATAATTTTACAGGGTGCCTCGGGACTGTCCATAATTTTAAAGGGTGCCTTGGGACTGTCCATAATTTTACAGGGTGCCTTGACTGAAAAAGGTTGAGAAACACTGGATTAGAACATCCAGAGGTTTCCTTAAACATCCCTGCCAATAGACGCTATTAAAAATATTTTCAGTTGACCTATATTTTACACCGCTGATTTATCTGTTTTTTTTTTTTTTTTATTCCAGTTTAAAAATCCACTTCTTATGCTCCTGCTGGCCTCTGCTGTCATCAGCATTTTAATGCATCAGTTTGATGATGCCGTCAGTATCACCGTGGTAAGTGATCCCTTGAATCCTCTGAATACTGTTTTATTGGCATTGGTAATTTAGCAGTTTGTTGGTTTTTATAGAAAAAGAAGTGCATGATTAACTACATCTACTCAGACATGATGTATGAATTGTAGGAAATCGGTACTGAGAGATGGGGCTGTCATTTGGTTACCTTTCCTTCTGAAAATGCTAGTTTTCTGGTTCTCATGCTCTTTGACTTCAGTCTTTTCTGAGTCCCTGACCAGGAATCCAGGAAAATCCACTCCTAATTTTGCACTGTTGATTTAAGTCAGTGGCGCTGAACATGTTTGTACCATCGAAGGAGCTTGACAGCCAAACATCCCTCATTTTCAGTAGGTGAGAGTAACAGCGATAGCACACATACTTCTCTCGGCTAATCATAGATAAGTGTTTTTTGTTGTCTGATTTTAAAAAAGATTGGACCCTTGCCTTTTCTCTAAATAATTGCAGATCTTTTATAAGCCTTCAGCAATCTTTTTTTTTTGAGAACATGGCCAATTTGTTGTGAAAACTTGCAGAAAACATTTTGTCCCTGAAGTGTTTTGTGTCTCCCTGAGCACGCTGTAATGACTGCTGTGGTTTTCTGGCCTTGGCTTATTTATTAGCTATTCAGCTAAGCAAGGAATCATACTTCTGTGCAGTTTTGTCAAAGCACTTCACAATTGTTCAGCTGTTATTTCTGGACAGGCTAATGAATATTCAGGAATCAACATTTTCTTACACTTTGTTCTCTTACATTCAAATAGTTTCATTGTGTGATTTATTGCAACGTTAGCGGGCATGAAAGTGACAAACAAAATGTTAGAAATTTTTGTGTTTTTTGTGATGAAGTAATGGCATATTTTTGATTACATTTGCATTATTTCGTGGTGCTCTTTGTGCAGGTTTACATTCTAGCTTGCTAAAAGTGCCTGGAGTAGAACCTGGTGGTACTGATGTCTGATAAAGAACTCTTATCGGCAGAGAAGGCTCATACTACTAGGATTCGAAGAACATGCACCATTTTATTGGCTTAATTAAGGCAAATTAGTAAGCTGCCTGTGTAACTGTAATAGAGTTTTGGGCAAACGACTAGTAGTTGAATAGACATATTTGATGAATAATCGTATACATTTATATGTTGAATAGAGTTTTTGCTTCTTTTCTGGTTTTAAAGTGGTAATCTGCTAACACTAGAGAAGTGGAACTCATTCATTTCCAGCATGTTACAGGAATTTCAAGTGAAGGTAGTTAATCCTGCCACTGGCACAGATAATCATAAAGGTTTATATAGCTTAACCTTGTTTTGTATTTTGGCAGGCAATACTCATTGTCGTCACAGTTGCCTTTGTTCAGGTAAGGTTTTTTTTTTTTCCCCTATGTATTTATGCTATGAAATATTTGCTTAGTGCCTGCAATATGACGGTTTTATCATAATTACTTCTGCTGTAAGTGGAAACTTAAAGAGGAAGCTTGCTTTCCCTTTGTATCTGCGTAGTTTGTGTTTGGGTTTATTCTTATATTTTATCCCCAATTCACATATTCGCCCACCCAGCAAATCCTGTTATGATCTACCACTTGGCTTTCACTCGCCAGGTCCCCAGGGCCATCTTTTTTTTCTTTTAATTTTTCTGCCTTCATCGGAAGCTGGCTGTCTTTCGTGTTCAGGTAGCCGGAAGCCAGAACCTCCTGGGATATGTGATGTGCATATCCCAGAAGAAGTCAGGCGTGAGGGGGTAAGCTGGATCCAAAAAAATAAATAACCTATCCTTCCAGGGTAAAAAAGCCAAGTCAATTATTTTACTCCATGGAGGGGGTGGGGGGAGGGTTTTGGTATGAAAAAGGTGTTTTTATTTATTTTTTTCTGCTTTAATATCATGGCCTGTGTGCATAGTGGGGTTGTCCTCATGCAGCCAATGTTATATGGTAAAGACATGATTATATAATTTACTTTTTGTAGGAATTTATTAAGAAATGAGATCTGTCCAAACTATTTCATCCTTCTGTGGAAAATCTCAGCAAATGGTAGTTTAAAAAAAAAAAAAAGGAACCTTCTGCGAACAAGATTAGGTAGCTAATGTTGACATACCCACCGAGAACACAAGTTATATAAGCAGATTAATGTTAAAACTGTAGATTGTCAGCTTTAATGTAACATACAGGCATTAGCAGGGGAGTGGGACTGTGAAAGTCAGCAGAAACGTGCTCGTCGGCTGCCAACAGCAAGTCCTGTCATGCTCCTGTTTGTATCATGTGACCTGCTCCGATTTAAGGTCTCTGTTGATATTAGTTACCCACAGTGAGGAACTGCTGTATGTCATGTGACCAAGCGTGCCACATTTAGATTGTCCCGGAACCCATTGGCATAAGTACTGCTATTCACAACCCAACCTGTTTTCGCAGTTGCCTGCTTGTTTGATTAAACTATAGTTAAATCCATAAATATCCAAAGTGGGAGCAACAGCAACTCAGCCATGAAGTAATAGGACATGTAAAATGACATACCGTGGTCAGCGCATGCTGAAGTGCGTAGAAGTCACCAACTGTCTATAGAGTCTATAGCTAAAGACTTTCAAACTTCGTGTGGCTTTCAGATTAGCACAGCAACAGTGCGTAGAGAGCTTCATGGAATGGGTTTTCATGTCCGAGCAGCTGCATCGAAGCGTTACACCCCTAAGTGCAGTGCAAAGCGTCGGATCCAGTGGCGTAAAGCACTCCACCACTGCACTCTAGGGCAGTGGACGTGTTCTCTGGAGTGATGAATCGCGATTCTCTGTGTGGCAATCCAATGGACGTGTCTGGGTTTGTCGGTTGTCAGGACACTGTATTTGCTTGATTGCAATGTGCCAAGTGTAAAGTTTGGTGGAGAGGGGATTATGGTGTGGGGTTGTTATTCTGGGCTTGTGCTTGCCCCTTAGTTCCAGTAAAGGGAATTCTTAAGGCGTCAGCATACCAAGACATTTTGGACAATTTCATGCTCCCAACTTTGTGGGGGCAGTTTGGGGATGGCCCCTTTCTGTTCCAACATGATGCGCACCAGTGCACAAAGCAAAGTCCATAAAGACATGGATGAGCCAGTTTGTGCAGGCCAGACAAGTTCCTCCACCCCAGAGTCCTGATCTCAAACCGATGGGAACACCTTTGGAATGAATTAGAGCGGAGACTGTGAGCCAGGCCTTCTCATCCGACATCAGTGCCTGATCTCACAAATGCGCTTCTGGAATAATGGTCAAACATTCCCATAGACACACTCCTAAACCTTGTGGACAGTGTGCCCAGAAGAGCTCAAGCTGTTATAGCTGAAAAGGTTGGGTCAATGCAATGTTGAACCCTGCGGACTAAAACTTTGATATCGTTAAAGTTCATGTGCGTGTTAAGGCAGGCGTCCCAATACTTTTGGCAATATAGTGATTATCCACATTAACATCTGACATTTTATATACAGTATCCCACAGAAGTGAGTACACCCCTCACATTTTTGTAAATATTTTATTATATCTTTTCATGAAGAAATGACACTTTGCTACAATGTAAAGTAGTGAGTGTACAGCTTGCTGTTATACAGTGTAAATTTATCCTCCTCAACATAACTCAACACACAGCCATTAATGTCTAAACTGCTAGCAACACAAGTGAGTACATCCCTAAGTGAAAATGTCCAAATTGGGTCCCATTAGCCATTCCCCCCCTAGGTCTTAGGTGTGAATGGGGAGCAGGTGTGTTAAATTTGGTGTTATCGCTCTCACTCTTTTATACTGGTCACTGGAAGTTCAACATTGCACCTCATGGCAAACAACTCTCTAAGGATCTGAAAAAAAGAGTTGGGGCATCCTCAAATGGAAGGTGGAGGAGCGCAAGGTCTCTAACATCCACCAGCTCTGTGATGTCATCATGGAGGAGTGGAAGAGGACTCCCGTGGCAACCTGTGAAGCCCTGGTGAACTCCATGCCCAACAGGGTTCAGGCAGTGCTGGAAAATGATGGTGGCCACTGAAAATATTGACACTTTGGGCCCTATTTGGACATTTTCACTTAAGAGTGTACTCACTTTTGTTGCCAGTGGTTTAGACATTGACTGTGTTGAGCTATTTTGAGAGGACAGCAAATTTACACTGTTATACAAGCTGTACACTCACTACTTTACATTGTAGCAAAGTGTCATTTCTTCAGTGTTGTCACATGAAAAGATATAATAATATATTTACAAAAATGTGAGGGGTGTACTCACATCTGTGAGATACTGTATATTTAAGTACCTTCCAAATGTTGCAGTACTATATATTTTTTTAATGATGTTCCCTTTGCCATAGCTGTTGTAGTGATCTCCGTTGTTCCCAGAGTCCTCTAGGAACCTTTTTGAGTGGCTTATTTAATAAAGGAGGATACATGTGGACACCCCAGGTAGTTGTCCACTAAAAACAACCAAAATGGCAATACTTAATAATGGTTCTTATGTGCAATTTGCTGTTTAGAGAATAAAAAAAATATTTTCATGGTTCCACCCACTCTCCTAAAATAAAATAATAGCTCTGTTATTTTTGAGATGTATAATGGATTGAGACATACAAATATTTTCTGTTCTAAGAAGACTTTACTGTGTCATGCACTGATTCGGTTGGAGGGCTTTTTGAAGTTGTTAGTTCCTTGACACCATAACCTGTGTGGTATAATGTCTCATTGGGTTCCAAGTCCTACTACATAGAATCTAAGGTTTTTATACATTGCACTGGTGATGGCAGAATAGCCTGAAATGGAAATCTTCTTATGTAGAATGCCTTATTGTTATAGGATTCAGTAGATGAAACTTAAATGTGTTCCGCCATCTCTCATCCCCCAGTCTTCCCCGCCCTCTCAATCATGTTAAGCGTGCCTGAAAAAAAACCCAACAGATTAATTTCAACCCAGTTTTACACAATAGTTTATGAGCAGTTATAAATAATATGTAAATTAATTGCACCACACCATGTTTTTGGTACTTACTCCTATAAATCCTACGCGCCTTCAAAAATATACACAATTGCAAAAAAACTTTCAGTTACTCCTGTGTGACCCAAAACTAATCAAAATAATAATATTACAATCAATGAAAAATATCAATAAACATTGTAAACACACATGTATGTGTCTAAATCAATGCTGCTGCTGCTGTCGTCCTATTGGGATAACCCAACAACCTAATAATTTTAAATCTCAAAGAGTAATGCTGCTCCAATCCTAAAGTGCAATTGCAAATTCTCATATTTCAAGTGCTTTCATCTAGGTCTGGTATCAGATTCCTTTATCAAATACACTGCTTAAAAAAAAAATTGAAGGAACACTGAAAACACATCAGATCTCAGTGGGAAAAAAATATCATGCTGGATATCTATACTGATATGGACTGGATAATGTGTTAGAAACGTAAGGATGCCCCATCATATGATGGAAATGAAAATTATCAACCTACAGAGAACTGAATTCAAAGACACCCCGAAAATCAAAGCGAAAAAATGATGCAACAGGCTAGTCCATTTTGCTGAAACTCAACATGGTACTCAGTAGATTGTATGGCCCCCACGTGCTTGTATGTATGCCTGGCAACATCGGGGCATGCTCCTAATGAGACGGATGGTGTCCTGGGGTATTTCTTCCCAGATCTGGACCAGGGCATCACTGAGCTCTAAGACAATCTGAGGTGCAACCGGTTGGCGTTGGACGGACCGAAACATGATGTACTAGAGGTGTTCTATATTATTTAGGTAAGGCGAGCGTGGGGGCCACTCAATGGTATCAATTCCTTCATCCTCCAGGAACTGCCTGCATACTCTTGCCACATGAGGCCGGGCATTGTCGTGCACCAGGAGGAACCCAGGACCCACTGCACCAGCGTATGGTCTGACAGTGGGTCTGAGGATTTCATTCGATACCTATTGGCAGTCAGGGTGCTATTGTCTGGCCTGTAGAGCTCTGCGCATCCCTCCGTGGATATGCCTCCCCAGACCATCACTGACCCACCACCAAAATGGTCATGCTGAATGATGTTACAGGCAGCATTATATTCTCCACGGCTTTTTCAGACCCTTACACGTCTGTCACATGTGCTCAGGTGAACCTGCTCTCATCTGTCAAAAGCACAGGGCGCCAGTGGCGGACTTGCCAATTCTGGTGTTCAATGGCAAATGCCAATCGAGCTCTATGGTACCGGGCAGTGAGCACAGGGCCCACTAGAGGATGTCGAGCCCTCAGGCCACCCTCATGAAGTCTGTTTCTGATTGTTTAGTCAAAGACATTCACACCAGTCACCTGCTGGAGGACATACCATCCAGGTAAACAGCCTTCATAGCTGGAAACAGGACATACCATCACTGAATGGTGAGGAATGGACTCAGGTACCGGAGGTCTCTCTTTCCCCTTCACAACGCCTGACTCAGCATTCACTTTTGGGGGAGAACTCTATCTGTGTAGTGCCTTAGATGCTCCTCAGCCTCAGGATTTGATACACATGTTATGGCGCTACCCTAAGCTCCACTACTATTGGGCGTCCATATTTAAACTTTTAATTTACTCTACTCAGCTCTGGTTCCATTGGACCCCAAAATTGCCCTCTTGAGCATCATCTCAGAGGAGGTACTTCCCACTGATATGAATTTATTATGGGTAAGGTCCTTATATCTAGCTTGAAAACTCATTCTACAGAAATGGATCTCATCCACACCTATTGGTGTCAGTGGGAGGAATAGCACCCAATCATTGGTGTCAGTGGGAGGAATAGCACCCAATCATTGGTGTCAGTGGGAGGAATAGCACCCCATCATTGGAATACTATACTGAAATACCATATTGAAATCAAATCTGATATTTTTTAATTTTTATTTGGTGTGCGTTGAAAGAGGGGTAGTCTTATACGGCGAGTATAGCCCAAACCCTATATTTTAACAGGAAAAGTAGGGGGTCGTCTTATATGCCCAGTCGTTTTATACTCCGGAAAATACGGTAACTAAGCTGACTTAATGTATATTTAAAACTAGATTATTCCAACAGTGCTTCAATTCCTGACATTGTGTTTGACTGTTGGATATGTATGTTTACATACATCTAATACTTTAATACTTTTGCAATTTAGGAGTACCGGTCAGAGAAGTCCTTGGAAGAACTAAGCAAACTGGTACCACCAGAATGTCACTGGTAAGGTTATTATTATTATTACTTTTTTTTTTTATTTTAAGCCAGTGGAATGTATGTTCATTGCAATGTATAGTTATTTGGTCATAATTTGTTCAGTAAGGTGGCTTTAGTCTCTAGTGTATGATTTTAGTGAATGTGTTGCCTTTTCTGGATGTGGTTGTAACGGCTCAAGATTTTTTACTTTCATGCATTCTATGCGTGAAGGTAAAAAACCTTCTGTGCGCAGCAGACTCCCTAATAGTTACCTGAGCCCCATCGCGGTCCAGCGATGTGCACAAGAGCCTTGGATCTCCAGGGACTGTCATTGGCTGAGACAGCCAGTGAGAGTAGAGAGGGGGTGAGGCCATGCCGGGGCTCTGTGTGTGAATAGACACGCAGAGTTGCAGCCTGTGAGCGAGCTTACTTTGGTGCCCCCATAGCAAGCTGCTCGCTCTAAGGGCACTAGGCAGGAGGGAGGGGCTAGAATCTCAGGCAGGTGCCCTGAGAAGTGGAAGATCGGGGGTGCTCTGTGCAAAGCCACTGCCCAGAGCAGGTAAGTATGACATGTTTGTTTGTTTTTTTAAATTGCCTTTAACATCACTCTAATCCTGTAGGAATTATTATTATGCTGTTGTGTTATAACTATGCTGGTTAGGTGGTTGTAGCAAGATGTTTGGTATTTAAACATAAACATTTTTATTTTTTCTAGTATAAGAGAGGGGAGACAGGAGCACACCCTTGCCAGGGAATTGGTGCCTGGAGACACTGTCTGCTTGGCAGTTGGAGACAGAGTTCCTGCTGATCTGCGGCTATTTGAGGTATATTTTTTCTGTTTTTGGTTTCTTACAGGAAGGTTATAGGTTTAATTTTTGGAGAGTACTTTGTACAAAACCTACCCATAGCACATAAGAACATTTTTGAAGATACTCTGGGTTGATTTAACAACTGATTTACTGTAACATAAAATGTATGCCTTAACTGTGTGGATTTGGAGCTGAGCAGATTATAAACTGATTGAAAGGCTGAAGCTGAACATTTTAGATTCCTATGATAATGGACAATGTAGGAGTAAGAGGGTTCAGTATGTTGAACTTCTATGTGCAGTATATCCAGATGAACTTTAATGATGACAGTTAGAAACACTTACAAACTTGCAGTAAAAACAGGCTCAGTAAATTCGTCAGTATGCGGTGGCTCTGTCCACCGTGCGAGGACCCACTGTGCCGGCCAGCAGCTGCAGGGGGAGCTGAGGATAGGATGTCCAAGATGGCCGCTGCAAGTTCTGGGGTCGCAGGAACGCATGCCGGAGTGCAAACTGTCCGGGAGACCGCAACCAGAAGTGATGTGGAATGGTGACGTGTTGCGGAGCATGCGCAAAACTCCTTCTTCAACACGGATGCCAAAGACTAGGTGGAGCCGATTAAATAGGTAAAAGGGGTGGGGAGGGGACGGCCTGAGGAGATGGATGTGAAAGCCCCCCGAAGACCAAAAAACGGAGGCCAAACGATGTGGAATAGGGAAAGGGGGAGAGACTATTAAAAAATGGAGTAAAAGAACAATAATTAAAATAAAAAGGATAAAAAACGGCACAGAACTGTGCTGAGGAGACATTAATGGCTGTGTGTTGTGTTATTTTGAGGGGATAGCAAATTTACACTGTTATACAAGCTGTACACTCACTACTTTACATTATAGCAAAGTGTCATTTCTTCAGTGTTGTCACATGAAAAGATATAATAAAATATTTACAAAAATGTGAGGGGTGTACTCACTTCTGTGAGATACTGTATCTGTTTTGTGAGGACATATAGTTGTAATCAAAAGATATAAAAGTGGTAGGAAATGGTAATTCTATAGAATTGTGTGAATCTTAAGGTCCTCATTCAGACCT
Source organism: Staurois parvus (assembly GCF_062004578.1). Lineage (NCBI taxonomy): Eukaryota > Metazoa > Chordata > Amphibia > Anura > Ranidae > Staurois > Staurois parvus. Next base: position 1,627,470 of record NW_028318466.1, on the reverse strand, counting down.
CCAGGAGATAATACGTCCAGAGTATAAATCCAGTATGTTTTCCTGCGGCATAAATGCTGGAATCTCTCAGCTCTGGGGAGGTCAGTGGACATGGCTTCAAGGACCCAGGTGTGGCAGGCGCAGCACCCTTTGGTGCCTAGTGCGCTGTGGCATTAGAAAAATTATGCAATTGCTGTTTCTTTGTTTGATTAGACTGACTTTACTCTGTAATTCCTCCAATGCCGCTCTATGGATGCAGTAGGTTTAAAGAACACACCGAATACTTTAGTTAACTTCTTTAATAACTTCAATCTTCTTCATATAACACTGCTTACAATGGCTTGTTTCTTTCATATTACAATGGTTTAATTTGTATTACATTGGGTTGATTCGATAGCTTATCTCGATAGATTCGTTAGATTTGTTAGCTTATGTTGTTAGATTAATTTGTTAAATTCGGTAGATTGTGATTACTCTACAGTGACTTGATTCGATAAGTTCGTAAATTCGTAAGTTCGTAAATTCGATAAGTTCGTAAGTTCGGTGGAACTACAAGTAAACACACATGCAACAGTTTTTACATACAGATCTACCTGCGTTACTAAACAGAGGAACACACAAGTGCATTAAATACCTATTTGGCCTTCTCTGTCTCCATAAAGCTTTTCTGATTGGAACTGTCTGTTTCCTCCTCTGTCTGGTGAGCATGTGTCTCTAAAATATTCTAGCAGGGAGTTTTACACATGCATAAATGTGAAACTGGCTGGGATTGGTTAAGGCTCTGTACAGTGTGAGGCTGTCTGTGATTGGCTCACCTTATACTAACTCTTAAAGGCATATTTTCCTTTTCTGCTTCTGCTAACACAATGAATATACAAATGTCATATAACAATCAAAGACATAAATTACAGCAATGATTCTGCTTTTGGCTTTAACATGTGCCCATATACACTGTACTGAGGTTATTGGCAGGTTTGGTATACACATATATGTGAACCATATTAGCAACCTAGGACTGGTCTTAGATGGCCAGCTACACCAGGCTTTTAATCCTTTAGTGGATTTTCCATGCTGTTCAAGAAAATGTTTGTCAGTACCATCTTCGATGAGGCAGCGATGCTCCCCAAAGCATTTATGTAGAATAAGGATGGTTCTACCTACATAATATAAGCCGCAGGGGCATGCTAGACAGTAAACCACAAATTCTGAAGAACATGTGTGGAATGCAGCAATCTTGTATGTTTTGCCTTTTATGTGGAAATCTTTTTGACCATGTTGGATAAATGGGCATGTTAGACAGAGAGGTTTATTTCAACGATACATGCCAAAGATAGGGAATAATCAAAGGGGGGCAATGTCTGGCTTGATGGATTTTAGTTTACTGGGTGCTAATTTGCTTTTGATATTACGAGCTTTCCCATAGGCAAACCTGGGTTTTGTAGGTATGCTGTTGAGCAGATATGGGCCTTGTAGAAGTAGGGCCCAATGTTTTCTTACTTTCTTATCTTTTCCATATGTATGTGACGACTGTGGAATTGGGTAGTAAACCTGATGGTGGGGTTACTCTCTCCTGACGACTGGTGTTGTTGGGACCTGTATTGTAAAGTGATTGGGCTTCATCGATGAGAGCGGGTGGATATCCTTTTTCCAGGAATTTGTCTTTAAGGGTAATGCTTTATAATTGATAGTCCTGGAGTTTAGTACAGTTATGTCAAAGTTTACAAAACTGACTTTTAGGAATATTGTTCAACTGCTTGGGGTGGTGACAGCTTTTGTAGTGTAAAAACTAATTGCCATCGGTTGGCTTGGAATAATTTTTGGCAAAGATACGGTTGTCTTCATGACACATGAGCAGGTTCAGGAAGGCTAGAGTGTTTTGATCTATCACAGAGGTGAATGTTAAACCCATGTTGGCGTTACAGTGGGCAACAAACTGTTGAACATGCTCAGCATCACCATTCCAAATAATGATGATGTCATCGATGTACCTGCCATAGGAAACAATGTGAGAGGAAGGTGAATTATTGTTCCAGATGTGTAAAAACGCCCAGTATCCCATGGTTAAGTTTGCATATGAAGGGGCGAAATTAGCGCTCATAGCTGTGGCTTGAGTTTAAAGGTAATAGTCACCATCAAATTGGAAGTAATTGTGAGTTAGACAGAATAATGTGGCATCCAAGATGAACTGGGCTTGTTTGGGATTGCTTGTAGAGTCCTGGGATAAAAAAAATTAGAGAACTCTGATGCCAACTTCATGTGGTATGGAGGTGTATAATGATTGGACGTCTAATGAAACCCATAGGTAGGTGTGTTCCCAGGAGTTCAGGGTGATATGTTCCAGTAAATGTATACGATCCCTGATGTAGGATTTTAAGTTTTGTGCCATAGGTTGTAAGAAGGTGTCTATGTAAAGTGAGAATCCACTGGTGACACTATTCATTGCTGCCTCTATGGGTCTACCAGGTGGGATGTGTGATGCTCTTATGGATCTTTGGTAGGTAATAAAAATACGGAGTGTGGTAATAGTCTCTGATAATAAAGGAGGCCTCGGTTTGGGAGATGACTTTATCGAGGCAGGCCTGACTGACTAAATTTTTTTGCCCCAATTTGGAATGTTGCTAATGGGTCACTTTTAAGTCTGATGTGTGTCACATAATAGTCGTGACACTTCAGTGATGTAGTCAGTTCTGTTGAGGATGACTATACTCCCTCCTTTGTCTGCAGATTTTATAACTGCACTGGTGTTGGTGGTGAGAGTCTGCAAGGCTGCTTGTTCAGGGGCAGTAAGGTTTTGTTTCTTAAATATGGATTTTTTGGAGGGATTACACATTTTTAAATCTGCATAAACAGCTCTGTAGAAAGCCTCTATACAAGGCCCTTTGGATTGAGATTTAGATTGAGGCCGTAACTGAGGGGGGGGGGGGGGGGGGTGTTGTAGAAGATGTTGAGTAAATATAGATAGGTCATCCTCAGGGATAGTGGGGGTATATCGGGATTCCGAACTCTCAGCATAGAGTTCCTGTAGCAGTTCTAGAGCTAGAGCATAGCCTATATTGGAAGATGAAGTGGTATGGTTGTGTTCAGTGTCAGGAGATGGATCTAGTTTGGCCTTCTTGATATTGTAAAATATTTTGAGTATAATATTGCGTATAAATTTATGGTGATCTTGAAAGAGCTGGAAGGGGTTGAGTTGGGTGGTAGGTGCAAAGGAGAGGCCTTGACTGAGTAGGCTATGTTCTTCTACAGTGAGTAGATGGGAGAATAGATTGAATATTTTTATTGAAGATATGGTTTCCTGGGGTGCGAGCTTGGGTCGACCTCCTCTTCCCCTCCCTCCTCTACGGCAAGTTTTATTTTGGGAGGTCTGTGAAGGAGGGAGTTTGGTCCTAAAAAAGACACCGTGGAAACAGAAGGACCGGAACTAGGAATGGTTTTAACATGAGTAGTCTTCGTGATAGAGGTTGTGGTAGTGGAGACAGGTATGGGTGATGATGATTGAATCTGGGAATTGGGTATAGCATTTGTTAGGTGAACGGTATTGTTATGTGTATTGGCACTAAAGGAAGCCGAGGGAATATTGGGGTGGATGGAGTGATGGGAGGGCTATGTTTGGGGTGAGGAGGTGATTGTCAGGAAGTATTATTATTAGATGAGTCAATAGGGATATTGGTGCCCCTGAAAGTGGTGGGGGGTATACTGAGGGAAGAAGAAGTGGTGTTTTGCCTATGAGTGGGGCGTGTATGATGCAGGTGAGTCCTATTGTTATGATGTAGGTTCTAATTGTTATGATTGGTCTTGGGAGGGGGCATTCAAGTTAGTCTCCTCAGGCTGTCCCCTCCCCGCCCCGGCCCTTTTTACCTATTTATTTGGCTCCACCTAGTCTTTGGCATCCGTCTTGAAGAAGGAGCACTGCGCATGCTCCGAAAAGCGTCACCGTTTCACATCCACGTCACTTCTGGTTGTAGTCTCCTGACCGTGTGCGCTCTGGCGTGCGTTCCAGCGACCCCAGAACTTGCAGCGGCCATCTTGGACATCCGATCCTCAGCTCCCCCTGCAGCTGCTGGCCGGCACAATGGGTTCTCGCACGGTGGATAGAGCCCCCGCATCCTGACGAATTTACTGAGCCGGTTTTTACTGCAAGTTTGTGTTTCTAACTATCATCATTAAAGTTCATCTGGATATACTGCACTTAGAAGCGCCTTCCTGTTTTATCCTCTCCCACATACAGAGTCTGCTTCAACTCCTAGAAGTAATGCCCAGTGCCCTTGTTCCAGTACTTCCTCCATCCTTGGCTGACATCTCTCTGCCCACAGCCTCCTCCATTGATGTGCCCTATATACGTCCTCTAGTATGTTGAACTTGTAGCGGTAGAGAAAGTAGGAACCTCAGCTGTTGAATATTTCTTTTCTATATAGTGTCAGCATGAATGCATTTCCAGCACCCTTAGGAGCCTTCACTTACCTTTTAACCTTTTAATAACTTCAAGATGTTTGGTATCCCTATAACTCAGAGCAAACTAGTACGGAATTCTTGACTACTTAAAAGAAACTTAAATCATACAACTCTTGGCCTTGTTCACACAGGCATCCAGAGGGCAGCGAAAGCAGGAGGTTGACCCACCATTTTACTGCACACCCCCCCAGTCACCCACCAGTCGTGGACATGTCTATACACATTGCCACAGTCAGTGTGGCAAATTTCATACAGCATTTTGCTGCTCAATATGGCAAGCAGTGCTGCATCCCAATCAAGTGAATGGGTCATGCCACAACTGCATCTAATCCACACTTTGTGTGGAGCAGTGGGATTCTTCCCCTCACCAAAAAAAAAAGTGTCTAGAAGGCAGCATAATGCCTCTGAGCCTCTGAACAGCAAGATCATATGAAAAAGCATTTTACCACTCATACCTTTTCAAAGTGGTCAAAATACAGCCACGTATTATTGTTTGTGATGCCTCTGTGGCAAAGAGGAAATTGTGGAGGGGGGTATTTCCCATCAAAATTCAGGATGTGCACATTGAAGTAGCTCAGGTTTCGGGGATATTTGGGCATAAGTGAAGATAAAGAATGACTATGGGAACCTGGTTTGCATTCAGTCTGTCAAATTAGATATCAGGAAAGATTTACTGTAAAGAGGAGCTCGTTTAAACAACACTTTCTAGTGGCAGAACTAATACGATTTCTCATTTCTGCATGCTAATAGCAATTTGTGCCAATTTCTGAATTTAGAAGATCTGCTTATATGCAGATAAGTTAATCCTTTAAACCAGGCTCTCTATCCCTGTTTGAATATCACTGGGCGTTAGATGCATTCGTGACTACTCCCACCAGTGAACGACATTACATGCTTGTACATTCGCGTGGCAATACACTGCTCCAAAGTTTAATACTTACTATTTTACTATGTAAAAAGAAAAAATGGCGGTGAGTGACCAGACTATAACAAGAACTCCATAAACACCAGACTATCAGCTTTTACTTTTTATTTCACGCTTAGTCCTCCCCACCACTGTCTTGATCCCTGTGAAGTGTCTTCGCTTCAGTGTAATGGAGATTAGGCTCTCTATTCCCATGTCCATTTTATAATGCAATGTCTGTTGCCTAAACCACCTATCAGCAGCCTCGGCTGATGTTACAGTAGGGTTGTGCCTATTCTGATGTACTGTACACAATAACTTTTAGAAAGTTGCTACTTGCATAGCTGGTTAGGTGGGGTGAATTTGGGGGTAAATCCTATCAAAAAAAAAAAAAAAAAAGTCATGGTAGTTTCCAGCTCTTTACTAGAGGTGCTACTTAGCCATTTTCTGCAAATTATACTGGTTGTCTATATGTGTTCTAAATACCTCTGATTTGTGATTGAAATTTTGTTTTAGTAAATGTTGTCAACACCTTTTCTGTATGGTCAATACACACAAAGTGTACAGGCTCTCCAAGAGCTGTAGCACCATAGACTCAAAGCCAGAGGTATTCAGGTCTTGGGCTCCTTTCACACGAAGCATCCAGTCAGGGCTGCCTGTCAGTTTATCAAGTGGGCCTGATCAGACAGTCCTTTCACCCCTATGGACTGGTGGGTGTAAACAAACGTATTATTTATTTAATATTTATTTCAGGTACTTATATAGCGCCATAAATTTTGCGCTGCGCTTTACATATTTATTGTACATTCACATTAGTCCCTAAGCCTCAAGGGGCGTACATTCTAAGGTCCCTAACTCGCATTCATACATACTAGGGCCAATTTAGACAGGATCCAATTCACCTACCAGCATGTCTTTAGAGTGTGGGAGGAAACCGGAGTACCCAGAGGAAACCCACGCAAGCACAGGGAGAACATGCAAACTCCAGGCAGGTGGTGCCGTGGCTGGGATTTGAACCAACGACCCTAGTACTGCCAGGTGGAAGTGCTAACCATTTAGCCACTGTGCTGCCCACTTATGTGTCCATTTATACCTACCTACCTCTGGTCTTATCCAATCCTAAAAAAAAAGAAAAAAATGGAAGGGGATCTGTCCTCTGCCTAGACAGATCGAATAAGATGGCACCCGTTTACTTCTGGATGCCCATAGTGGACACAGGTGGATCATCTACCCGCTATCCTCTGATCAGCAGGGGATCAGCAGACCGATCCCCTGCTGATCAAAACAGAGTCCACCCCATGTAAAAGGGGCCTTAATATACAGTGGGGCAAAAAAGTATTTAGTCAGCCACCAATTGTGCAAGTTCTCCCACTTAAAAAGATGAGAGAGGCCTGTAATTGGCATCATAGGTAGACCTCAACTATGAGAGACAAAATGAGAAAAAAAATCCAGATAATCACATTGGCTGATTTGGAAAGAATTTATTTGCAAATTATGGTGGAAAATAAGTATTTGGTCACCTACAAACGAGCACAATTTCTGGCTCTCACAGACCTGTACCTTCTTCTTTAAGAGGCTCCTCTGTCCTGCACTCATTACCTGTATCAATGGCACCTGTTTGAACTTGTTATCAATATAGAAGACACCTGTCCACAACCTCAAACAGTCACACTCCAAACTCCACTATGGTGAAGACCAAAGAGCTGTCGAAGAACACCAGAAACAAAATTGTAGACATGCACCAGGCTGGGAAGACTGAATCTGCAATAGGCAAGCAGCTTGGTGTGAACAAATAAACTATGGGAGCAATAATTAGAAAATGGAAGACATACAAGACCACTGATAATCTCCCTCGATCTGGGGCTCCACGCAAGATCTCACCCCATGGGGGCAAAATGATCACAAGAATGGTGAGCAAAAATCCCAGGACCACACAGGGGAACCTAGTGAACGACCTGCAGAGAGCTGGAACCAACGTAACAAAGGCTACCATCAGTAACACACTACGCCGCCAGGGATTCAGATCCTGCAGGGCCAGATGTGTCCCCCTGCTTAAGCCAGTACATGTCCAGGCCCGTCTGAGGTTTGCTAGAGAGCATTTGGATGATCCAGAAAAGGATTGGGGAATGTCATATGGTCAGATGAAACCAAAATAGAACTGTTTGGTAGAAACACAACTCGTCGTGTTTGGAGGAGAGAGAATGCTGAGTTGCATCCAAAGAACACCATACCTACTGTGAAGCATGGGGGTGGCAACATTATGCTTTGGGGCTGTTTCTCCGCAAAGGGACCAGGATGACTGATCCACGTACAGGACAGAATGAATGGGGCCATGTATCGTGAGATTTTGAATGCAAACCTCCTTGCATCAGCAAGGGCATTGAAGATGAAACGTGGCTGGGTCTTCCAACATGACAATGATCCCAAACATACCGCCTGGGCAACGAAGGAGTGGCTTCGTAAGAAGCATTTCAAGGTCCTGGAGTGGCCAAGCCAGTCTCCAGATCTCAACCCCATAGAAAACCTTTGGAGGGAGTTGAAAGCCCATGTTGCCTAGCGACAGCCCCAAAACATCACTGCTCTAGAGGAGATCTGCATGGAGGAATGGGCCAACATACCAGCAACAGTGTTTGCCAACCTTGTGAAGACTTACAGGAAATGTTTGACCTCTGTCATTGCCAACAAAGGATATATAACAAAGTATTGAGATGAACTTTTGATATTGACCAAATACTTATTTTCCACCATAATTTGCAAATAAATTCTTTCCAAATCAGCCAATGTGATTGTCTGGATTTTTTTTTTCTCATTTTGTCTCTCATAGTTAAGGTCTACCTATGATGCCAATTATAGGCCTCTCTCATCTTTTTAAGTGGGAGAACTTGCACAATTGGTGGCTGACTAAATACTTTTTGCCCCACTGTATAATCTAATTTAACAAACACGCACATTATTTTACAATACTAAAAATGTTGTAAACCCTTGATTGAAATAATCAACAAAATTGAGAAATTGATGTAAACCTCTAATTTAATGACATCTTGAAATGCAGAGTAAGTTGGGTGAGATATTTAAATTGGTGTGTGAAGTGTTGAACACATTTTGGTTTTGTTCTGTCTTGCCATAAAAAAAAAAAAAAAATCCCAAGATTTTGTTACCCATTCTTTCTAACAGATATCTTTCTAAGTCTAAAAAACTCCTTAAGATATTTCAGAAGACCTCGGAATAGTAGTTGGAGCTTATAAAACTGGAAATTTAATAACAGGTTATCAGTGACTTGGGGCTCTTTTGTGCAGATAGATTTCATATAGAGGAAATTCAGCCCTCTAATAGTGGATGCTCTACAAAGATTGGTGCTACGGCAGGGTGTACAGTGTGCAAACAGATACTGAAGATCTCTGAGACAACAGCGAAGGATCTGCAGGCATCTTCTGAACTTGATAATGCCTTAGCTCATAATGGGTCAAAAAGAAACCGCTTGACAAGAGTGGTATCCACGGGAAGTGCCCACAAGAGGGTGGCTACATACAAAAGCTGCCCATCTGAAGTGTACTAAAGACAAACCTTGATGTTCTAGCACTACTGGAACAATGTTCTATGGGCATATGAAGCAAGAAGTATGATACTTCAGGAAAAACTTTTGTTGAGGAAAAAAAACATTGTATGTACATTGCAAGGATTTTAGCAAACTTTGTTGCAAATTCCTACCTTTTCTTATTCTAAAGAAATAGCTGTTTGTGTCCATGTGCAGAGTAAATTTGTATGGGAGTGACTTCATAATCATCAATCAGCTGCAGCACCTGCAGGGCTCTAATGAGAATATTGGCAAGGTCTACATCTCTTATGGGGCCAGCTCATACCACAAGCAGTTTTTTTTTTTTTTCTGCTTCAAAAACGCATTAATAATAGGTTACATGGTTTCCAGTGGCATAGTTCACATCTGTTCCGTCTGTTCCAGTTCCAGAAAAAAAAATGCTGTATTTTTTCTGCACTAAACGTTATTTGAATGCAGTAAAATCGAAATGCATTGGAACGCTCATGTCCTTATTTAAGTTGAAGAAAAAGAGAGGGGGAAAAAATGAACTGGAACGCATAAAAAAACGCATCTGGACTGCATTTCTATGGTGTGAACCGGCCCTACGATGTTATTTCCCTGTTGCAGAGGATGCCAAAAATGTGACTTGTGTTAGTGCAGACTTCTGGGAAAATCAGTGAGCCAATCACACAAGCAGGTAAATTACATTTTCAAGGGGCTTTCTGTCCACCAACTGTGTACAGAATGTCCCCAGATAGCCATATTGTATTTTACAGAAAATTACTGCGCTGCAGATTGAAAAGGAAAGGTAATTTTACAATTCCAATATGACTTGAGTCGCAATTGTATAGGCTATATTTATTTATTTTTTTTATTTGCTTTTTTCCCCATGATAGTGGAGTTACCCTTTTAAAGCCTAAATGTGGCAGACAAAAATCTAATAAACAGTTGTTAACCCTTCACCACTAAATAGAAAAAGTTTTGATTTTATATGTACTATGACCTCATCCTGGCTATAAAACATCATAACCGCTTCCCCGCCGCCCTATAGCAGAAATGCTGCTACAGGGCGGCACGGCTGCGCAAAATCGTGTGTGTTTTTTTGCATTTCCGGGTAGGGCCATTCGCGGCCTCAGCTGTCTATCACCGGGTCCTGGCTGGTGATTCCCCGCTGGCACCCGGCGATCGCTGAATATCACTGACGGGAGAGACCTGTATGTAAACAATACAGATGTCCCCCCTGTCAGCTCCTGCACACTGCTTTGTATTGCTCTGCATCATGTAAAGCATGCACACAGTAAATCCGCCCACAGTTAACCCTTTGATCGCCCCAGATATTAACCCCTTTTTGCCCAGTGTCAGTACAGTGTCAGTGCTTTTTATTGCCCCCCAGTGTCAGCATGCCGCAGTCGCTGATTGCCGCCATTACTATATATATATATCTATATATATCTATATATATCTGTATATATATATATCCTAAATTTATGACGACGCGATTTTTTAAATTTAGGGTTTTTTTTCAAAATTGTCGGTCTTTTTTTGTTTATAGTGCAAAAAATTAAAACCGCACAGGTGATCAGATACCACTGAAATAAAGCTCTACTTTTGGGGAAAAAGGATGTAAATTTCATTTTTGTGTAGCATTGCATGACCGCTCAATTGTTAAAGTAATGCAGCGCGGTATTGCAAAAATGGCCTGGTCAGGAAGTGGGGTAAATCCTCTGGAGGGCAAGTGGATAATATAAACAAATAATGCAAGAAATTCTACAGTAGAATGGAGCCATATGTCATGTAAAAATGTTCTCTTGCATAACACAAAGCCACAGGAGTCGATTTAATACAGGTAACTCACACACCGTGGAAAAACTGTCTTTGCAATGGGACTTTTGGAGCACAAATTACGCAGAAAATGTTATAAAGGATAATAGTTTTTAAAAAACATTTTTTTTTATACAGTATTGTAAAACGAATAAAGTTACAAGATATGGCGGTATCACTGAGCGTAGTTTTACAGTAGGTGAAGAAAAATGAGTCATGCATGCATTCACACTTGACGTGTATCGAGAACAATCATTATCTCTTCTTCAGAAGTGCTCCAAAGTCAAGACCCCTATGATGAATATATCATTCTGTATCAACTCTTTACATAGGTCTAGCAAAAAAACACAGTGTAATTACAGTCTTATAACGCATAGTTTTACACTTACATAGCCCCAGGTAGGTGTAGAAGATATGAGAAAACCGCCAAGATTAAAATCATTAGTCAAACGACAGAAGTAAAGGAAGAAAAGAAGCCAAGGACAACAACCGCCGCTCTATTCGTCTCCTGGAGGGGCCCCTCCAAGACCACCAAAGGGTAACCAAGTGGGATACCTGATCCCCAATATTGGTCTAGGTAGTACTGTGTAAATAAATAGTAAACTGTAAAGAAAATTATAATGCTATATATATATATATATATATATATATATATCGGTGAAGACAGGAAAAGTAGAAGCACATACTAATGGTGCATGGGTGGTAGGAGACACTCAGTATGGGCAAGTGATGACCCGGCATCCAAATCCCCAAAAACAGAGACTCTTTTGATGTTATAAGCCTATAACAAACACAAATGGTATGTCCAGGCAGCGGCATGTAAGGCTATTCGCGTAGCAAAGGATTTCAACCAATAATTTTGAAAAGGTGTATATATCTTCCCAAGTCTGATTAGACAACATGTCACCATGGCTGCACAAGCAATAATGCACTCTCAAGGTGGTGTTTATATACCCCCAGTTAGGCTTAGAGATGCTCCAATCAGCATCTGTGACGACGAGGCACAGATGGGCAGACGTGTCGCAGCCCAGGCTGGTCACGGCGGTCCCTCCCTGCCGGCATGATGACGTCATGCGTCACACTGACGCATAGAAGACAGAACCAGGAAGGGAAGCGGCCGGGAAGAGTGCAAACCAAGCTTCTCCCTGCAATTCACACACAAGCATTTGTGTCCTGACCTCTATCCCTGTGAATTGATGTGTGTCTTGCTGGAAGCAGGCCAAGCTGATGTAATTGCCGTCTAGGTGAGAATTGCTGAAATGGGAGTGGGTACCTGTTATAAAAGGATATCTGCTCCTAGAAAAAGAAAAAAATAAATGTTCAAGGAAGGGGACGAGTGGTAATTGAAGTTTGTTTTTCATTGTGAAGTTCTGGTTGTATATATTGTATTTAATTTAAAACAGCCTGTTATTACTTGAATGGTGTTTTTAAATCACATTTTAGAAGAATTTATGTAAGAAATGCAGCTATTTTATATTTTTCGTGTGTATGTTCTATAGTCAGTCATTTTCAGTAGGTAACTTTAATCTAAAATTTTTTTTTCTTTTTCCTTTTGTTGTCTTCGTGTTTAATTTACTTGTATCGGTTTATTTAGCTTTTACCACTACTAAGAAGCAGATACAAAACACTCTTAAAGTGATTCTAAAGGCTCTAGGTTTTTTACCTTCATGCATTCTGTGTGTAGCACCCCCCTGCAACACTTACCTGAGCCCCATCCCAATCCAGCAATGTCCACGAGAGCCTTGGCTCTCTGGGGAGTCTCACTCCTGTTTGTCTGAGGCAGCAGCAGGAGCCTTTGTCCATCATGGCCAGTGAGCCAATCAGGAGAGGGAGGGGGTGGGGCCAAGTCACTGCTTTTGTGAATGGACACGCAAAACCGTGGCTTGGGAGCGCGCCTGCTCGGTTGCCCCCATAGCTGCTTGCTGTGGAGGCATCGACCACAAAGGACGGGCCAGGAGCGTCGTCAGGGAATCCCAGAAGAGGAAGATCGGGGCTGCTCTGTGCAAAATCACTACACAGAGTATGTAAGTATAATATGTTTATTTTAAAAAAACAAAAAAATCAAAATTTTAGTATCACTTTTAAATTTTTTTTTTTTTTTTACTTCATCTGTACCATTGCAACTGTAAAGGATGTTGCAATACTTGGAATCTGATAACATGAAAGATATCGATTGGGCTGGATTGTTAAAGAAGACTTGCAGTCTTTACTGTTTTTGATATATTACAAGTACCTAAGCTGCCACATATGTTGTTCACTTTTTCAAGTGATTCAAAATGAAGGTGATAGAAGAAATAAATAAATAATCTCACATTCCAGGTCTTTCTCACCTGATCTTTCAAGTCTCAAATACATGTTATAAAACCATAAAAGTCCTTACTTATTACAGGTCTGTGAGGGATTTTAAATAAGTAATAGAGAATTAACAGAGAGAATTTCCATTGACTTTGACATGCTGTGCTCAAGGTCTCTGCAGACCATTATCCTGACAAAATGTAAACGAGGCATGGTCTGTTTCTCTATAGGTAATGCCTACAGGAAAATTACAAAATCCTCCCTTGCAGTCGAGCCCCCTTGCACTGCAAGTGTTATATGCTTGATTAGTCTAGGGGCAGAGGAAAAGGTGTAAATGCTTATTCTTCACTCCTACAGGCTCCCTCCAGCACTGTGACTGGTCCCCTACAGCTGTCTCTGTAAACTGTGACTGGCTCTGGTAGCAATTCTTTCTTCTCAGTGTGTAATACAGGCTTAAAGCAGTAGTACAGTGTCCAAAAAAAAACCCCTGTCCCCCTGCAATGTAATGTCATAATGTGCTAGTATGCATCGCATACTAGCACATTATTAGAGTCATGCCTTAAAACCAAGCCCTCAAGTGATGAGTTAACACCACTGACAGGGCTTCCATCTTCACCCGGTCTACCGTTTTGAATGGCCGAGCTGTAATTACAGCACAACTATTTGAAAGGGATAGCATGCTGTCCCTTCAGAGCGCAGTGTGCATGCGGCAGTGGCCTTACCTGCTGCAGAAGTAGTGAATATCTCCTAAATGGTGCATGTAAGGTAGGTACAAGGAGATATTCCTTGTACCTACAGCTAAGCTTTATTATAAGTTTACCTGTGGGTACAAGTAAGCAAGTGGTGTTAACTACTGCTTTAATGTCCCTGTATTGTATATGATGACAGTGAGGCTCTGCACAGAGACTGGATCTTGGGGCGGAGGAGAAGAGCACTGGAGGAGGCTGGAGCGGTGGATGTAAGGCAAGTAAAGGTACTTGTACAGTAACTCCTAGGCATAATGAGCATTTAACCCTTGCCGTGGGGAGAGGGGGGAATCCCACTTCAGAGGTTGATTTTGTTTTTTTTTTGTTTTTGTGTTTGTTTTTTTGGGAGTTGGATTTCAAAAAGTAATGTAATTTTGTACAGGACCGAGGTTTCATCCAGCTGGGGATTGGATAATTCTGAAAGACCCCCTTGTCATGATCGCACGGTCGCCGCCACCAACATGCGACAATCGCACCACCGTGACTAACAGTAATACATCACGCAAGCGGCGTCAGACCCCCGACCTTCTCACTAACTCGTGACCGAAGGACCGGCCGATCTAAAACCGCAGTGTGACACGCGTAACAAGGCCCCACCCAGCTGCACCCTGCACAGCGATTGTCCAGCTAATGGGCTACAATCGGTGCCTGCAGCCTGAATACGCTTGTTACTGGGTTGGGTTAATTACACAACTAACCCTCTACTGCCACCACCACTTTTGTCAGAGACTGGGAAACTCCCGTTATCAAATATACACTATAATGATTGAAAAGTCGCCTGTCCAATACAGTCACTGCAGGCCGATTGGGCAGAGGATTAAACAAACACAGTAGCATCTCTTCAAAAGGCAGGAATTCGTGAATTGCAAGTAAGCGCTTAAAAACAGTTTAACACTTTCAGAAGAAAGATTTATTACTAAAAGAGTCAAACAGGTGCAATAAAATATTTACAAAGAGATGTCACTAAAATATATATATATGCATATAAAGGTACAGCAAAGAGATAATAGGAAGGAAAGTACAGGGTTAAGTTACTTGCTCTTATGCCTTGGTTTGTAAGCAGATCCACGTTGCATAGCGAAAGGGTCTCCCTAGGTGGTATCTTGATGGTTTTTGAAAGATGTATTTCAGCTACCTCCAGGCTTGCAGCCTGTCCTTTTTTTAAAATCCCTCTGCAAGGGGGGGTGGCTCTAGTCTGCCCAATACAATATTTTGGGCAGGATGTCAGTGGACTCTCAATTAAAACTAACAGTTTCATAATCCATGATATGAAACATAGGTGACAGCTGACCTGAGGAATGTTCAATTAACTGCTGGTCAGTTTATGAGGTTCCAACTTCTTTCAAGTCCGGGGAGAAGCTGTCTTAACTGTTTTTATGATGGGTGAGCCTACACAAGTTTCTCAGGTCAGTGCTTTTAAGTGAGAAAGGTTACACTTCCGCAGATGGCCTGACACTGGACTGAGGATGCCTTAACTTGGGTTGACCCCCCACCATCTGTCACTGAGGAAGGGAGGGGGTAGGGAGTGAATGATTGAGGAATACCTCAAATACAAAGAAAAGGAAAAGGGGAACTCCGCGTCCAACTCTGATGAGCAAGTTTGTTACACCCCTAAAATCTGTTTTTCATTGCAAGCAAAACAGTACTTTCATGTGCTCCTATTGTCAAGAGATAGAAGAAAAAAATATATTACCTTAAAATTAAAGTATCACAAAAAAAGGTAAGGATTATTCTGAATCCTAATCCCTAAACCTGAATTGAATCCCTAAACATGGCACTTAATTTCAGCATAAGGCCCTTATTCACACGGATGTGCCGATCCATGCGATGGGTCATCTTCAGCTGCCCTGGTTGGGTAGGTGTTTCATGCAGGCAGATATGAAGAAAAAAGCAACCGAATGCCTGAGCTCCTGCGCTGGACAGTGGACTCCACAATGTCAGTATCCCCACATGTGCATGGAAGGAATGCAAGCTGTGCTGCCCTCAACGGACCAGGGAAATCCTGATAGAACTGTATATGAAAAGACAAAAAGAGGGTGCACGGGCCTAGTGCATTACTTTTTAAAAACAGAGTTTATTGATAAAAAGTAAATTACTCACAAATAAAATCAAATGGAGAGCATGTCACAAGAAATGCAGCGTGGTCCAATCACCCTGAAGGTGGTCTGGTAGGGGACTGTAGACTGCTAGGTAGCTGATGACTGACGCGTTTCGAGGCTGTGCCAATCTTTGGCTCTGAGAGGCACAGCCTGGAAACGCGTCAGCCATCAGCTACCTAGAGGTCTACAGTCCCCCACCAGACCACCTTCAGGGTGATTGGACCACGCTGCATTTCTTGTGACATGCTCTCCATTTGATTTTATTTCTTTGTGACTATTTTACTTTTTATCAGTAAATTCCATTTTTAAAGGTAATGCACTAGGCCCGTGCGCCCTCTTTTTGTCTTTTCATATAGGTTTCATGCAGGCAGCCTGCTGAAATCAATGATAGGCAGCCGATTGCATGGACCTCAGGAGTACACTTCAGTGCGGGTCCGATATGCGGAACAGGACGCAGGATGCGTGCTCGTGTGAATGAGGCCAAACCCATAACCATAAGGTCTTTTGCACACCAGAGTAAAAAAATGCTGATTTTTTACTTGTCTATAGAATTACTAAAGAATTTTACTTGTCTATACTCATCTATAGAGACAGTTTTTGGCACCTTGCACACGGGTGTCAGTTCCTGAGTAAACATCAGTAAATTATGCCCGTGTGCAATGGACTGAACTTTTGAGGCCAGCTGCTTAAAGGATAAGTTCACCTTTGGGAACATGTTACATGTTCCTCCCGGGTTTAGGGTGGAACGTATAACACGTTCCCATAGCCATAGCTGCTGCCCACCGCCCTCCCCCTCCCTCTGACAGATGGTACAGGAAGAAGTCTCCCCATACTATCTGTTAAATTTGAAAACAGCGCGCACACCCTCCGCCCACACGGACGCATCATTCATTCACGGACTTCCAGAGCAGCTGTCGGCTTGCAGTTTTCAGTTAACTACTACGGTAGTTCATTAAAGCTTCCTATCAGAATTTCTGCTTGCTCGTACAATCCCATACGGCAAGCAGATATTCTGACAGGTTTGCAGGAGACCTGCATGGCATCGGCAATCTACTGATCGCTGGTGCAATGCTTTCCAGGCTCCTATAGACAAAAAGAATAAATGCACATTGTTTTAACTGCAAAATAATGTGCATTTTATTATTTTTGTCTAAAAGGTCAACTTATCCTTTAACCTCCCTAGCGGTATTCCCGAGTGTAGCTCGGGGTAAAATGTCAGTACCAAAAGCGGTAACCCCGAGCTACACTCGGGCTTACCATGCGGCGCTGCATAGGGATTCCCTGCGACGGGAAATTTGAAAATTTTAAAAGTCATTTTTTTCCAAACAAATTTTACATAGTAAAACATTGCTGTTTCTACCCATTTCACATACATTTTGTCCCTAGTGCTTTGTCCTGTGCCCTGCCTGCATTTTGTCTGTTCTTTCTGCCTGGAAACTGAGAAACGTCCATGGCGTCTAAAAAGGTCAAAAGCGGGTTTAGATCAGCTAGAGAACAGCGATAGTAAATCAGAACCACTTGCAGAATTGAGTGATAATGATTCGTGGGGAAATTCGTCATCAGACACTGAAAACGATTTTGCGACTTTGCTCAGCGATGTGCAAACTTGGCGCTCTATTTCAAATTTCAGTGTTTTTGGTTTGATTATATTATTGAATTAAATGTATTATTATTTTTTATGATTATTTATTAAATTATAATTTATGATTTCGTGTTTCAAATTTTATCATACCCGGGATGTTTAATAGACTCTTGTTCGGACAGATTTCAGTGAGTTATTCCTAAAAAATTACAGCCTACAATAAAAAAACTACATATTTCCATGCAAAATAATGGTACCGCTTTCAGCACCAAAAATCTGAAATAATC
Source organism: Staurois parvus (assembly GCF_062004578.1). Lineage (NCBI taxonomy): Eukaryota > Metazoa > Chordata > Amphibia > Anura > Ranidae > Staurois > Staurois parvus. Next base: position 1,609,770 of record NW_028318466.1, on the reverse strand, counting down.
CTACCGCTAGGGAGGTTAAAGCCCAAGTTCACTTTTGTTGAAAACATGCAAAAGTATCTTCTACCACAAAATTACCACCTAGAATTTTTTTTAATAGAATAGTGATCTATTGAAGTTCCCTAAATTCATTACTGCTAAAAATTACAGTAATGGTTTAATCAACTTTTCTATTGCACAAAAGCATCCCTAATATAAGCTAAGTGCTATAGGATCTCCCCACTCCACTCAAATGTTGGCCAGATAGGTCTCCGATTGTGTAAAATCTGGAACAAGACTAAGTTTCACATCCTTGCTAGAGTCAAAGTAAGTGGTTGTGTAATAACTAAGCACACTGTTATCTCCATGATTTAATGATTTGACTGGAATTTCTGTTCTGCCTAAACCTCCAGGCATTGTACTTTAACTCAGCCTATTGAATTTGAGCATAATTTCACCTGCTATGTGTAGTAGCAAAACCACCTGAGCAGAAAATTGTTACTGTGCAATAGATCAGACTTGCTTATTTATTCAAAAGTTTATTTAGAAAGGTTCAACATTTCCACTGAACAATTTTCATCACGGAATGTGTTCAAAGGTGCAATTTCCTAACACTTCTCAAAATGCTTTACGTAAAGGCCAGAAGGAGATTTCTTGAAGGAGAGCCTAGCAGAAGATGTGGGGAATCAATTTATTGGACAGTCTTTTACAGAAACATTTAAGAAATGAACTTTCAAGCCTTACTAACCTTTGAAGGTTCTTAGCCAAGGCAGTGTATGCTTTATTAGAAGGGAAGATGCAACATTTTAAAAGTGATAAAGGTTTTAGACAAAATAATGAAACACAATCTTAACAAAAGGTACAGTGTATTTTTATATGTGTGTAATCCAAAATATAAGGTGGGACTCAAAGGGCTTGAAAGGTGAACACTCACTGATATGGTTTATTTCCACCAGACACATGCTCATCTCCCTTAGGTCCTGAGGAAGTAGAGCTTTTGCCCCATTCAGTCTTACCCTGGCGTTCACATAAAATCCCAGGCAGGGTGCATTTCCAAGTGTGAATGCACCCTAAACTTCACTAAAACCCGGAGATTTGATTTACCCCCTGCTCATTCCGAGCCTGACTTTGAAATCATGCGACTTACTGTGAAGTCGCGCAATTTTAAAGTCAGATGTTATTAAGACTTGCGGTGCGACTTGCAAGACATCTGTCTAGATGTCTATGCAAGTCACACCTAAAGTAGTGCATGCACTACTTTAGAAAAGGGTGCTGCTCTGACCAAGTTGGAACCGCTCGGATATGACCGCTCTAATTGCGAACAATAGGGTACGACTTGGAATGCGGTTTGCAAGACGCATGGCAAACAAATAGCATGCCAAGTTGCACCCAGTGCGACCTGGATCTTAGGCCCCTTTCACACAAGGCAGATCTGCTTTGTGATCAGCAGACCTATCCCCTGCTGAGCGGAGGGATGACAAGTCTGTATCTGCTCACTTTATGTAGAGCGGGCATGGACCAAGCCCACTCTGCTGTATGAGGGACTGGCTGTCCGTTTACACCCGACTGCCTCTGATCCGCCTACATGGAAGAGGACAGAATCTTTTGTTTGTTTTTCGTGGTCCGGATTGGAGGTAGGTAGGTGGGTGTAAACGGAGACAAGTCTGTTTTACGCCTGCCGATCCACAGAGATGAATGCACTGTCTGATTAGGTCTGTCTAAAAAAAAATTGACAGGCACCTGATCGGAATTGTCGTGTGCAAAGAGCCTAAAACCAGCTCAGCTGGTGCAATTGTCCTTGTTTATATCATCATTCTACAGGACAATCATTCAGGAGTTGGATTGTCATATTATTGTCGTATGGCTGTGGCTACCTTAGCAGTATTTTCCTTTAATAAATGCTTTGTTTTACATGTTCAAAAAGTATCGGTTCTTTAGCTATATGAAAATTTTTGTTTTGATCCATGTTTCTTGGTTGTTTACCCTGGGCACTCCTAGAACTTGATTACAGTTGAGAAATGAACATTGGATAGTTGAGTTACAGAGCAGAAATGTTGTTCTGTATGTACAAATTCCTTCTCCTGTGACTCTTCACAGCTGATCAGAATGCACACGGAGTAAGTGCATCTAGCCCGCTGCTTTCAGATGCATCAAATTGTCAAGTATGAGAAGCCCAGGGGACACTAGAAGAAAATAAATTTGTCTGCCAACTAAAGAAGCAAAATTGCTTTTCTTAACTGGTGAACTGCTGAGGAGCACTGGATTCCCATCATGCTGGGCTTGTATATTATGCAGCTAGCTGAGCAAGCAGTTAGTATGAGGAATCTATAATGCACAGTCAATATATAGTGTATTTCACTCAATTTTAATAAGAAAACTGTAAAATCTATTTTTATATTACAATATGGTTATAGAAAGGTTTGTTTTCTTATTGTTGTATTACTTGTTAAAGTTAAACTGTTTTAACTTTAGAATCAATTTAAAGTGTTACTAAACCCAGGACCCTGCATTCACTAGATCTGATCTCCCACAGTACAGAGAACATGGAAATTCAGTTATTTTCGTAAATATAGACTGCTAAATACCTTTTCTGTTCAGCAGTATATAGCAGTCTTGTGACTTCTATCAGTGTCCCCCTGAGCACTGGTTAAAGCTTGTAGGAGGAGTTTTCATTCTGCTCTGACTGTCCTATGAGGCTGCATAACCCCTGACCTTCTGAGCAGTGCTGATTGGCACTATGCTGATCACATACACCCTCCCAAAGAAGAAAAAAAAAAAAAAACACTCTAGCAATATAGACTAAACTGAGCATGTGCAGAGTGACTCCTAGAGCTCTGTAACATCGGAATTGGAGACAGTAGAAGGCAAGGATCTGAGAAGACAGGATCAAAAAGCCTTTTTCCACAATGAGTATAACGAGCATGCTTTACTGCATATAAAGACTGATTTTACTGTTGTGTGTTTAGTAACACTTTAAGAGGATTATTTTATTAAATAAAGAGTATAGATAGAGAAATATACTTTAGAATTTATCTAAAATGTTATAAGCATTCATTCTTATAAACTTCTGCATGTCATACCCATGAAAGCTTTACCTAGGCAAGCTGCTAAATACACAGTTGAAATACATGTAATAAAACGGTGTTATCTGCTTAAAAGCTTTGTAATTGGTTTAATCCAGGCATCATCCACCTTTTGACTGTAACAGCTGAAAGTGTAATAGCTTGGATCCCCCCAAGACCTCATTATTCACCCAAGTGGATAACAAAGAAACAGAAGCATGCTGATAAGATCATCTCTCTGCTCAATCTGTTCTCCTCTCCTGACTCTCACTCTCAGCAAATGTACAGTGCAACAGAACTTCACTGGCTACTGGTGCTGTCCCTCTCCTAATCTATTCCCTGTAGAGGAGACTGAAATCCACATCAATTTTAAGTAGTTTACCAGTTGCATTTAAAAATATATGCAACCAAAATATTTGCAATTACTTGCTAATAATAATTCAGGAATTCATAACTGCATTTTTTGTTTAAAACCTGCCTATATTTATTTTAAGTGCAAAATGTGTCCATGAACAGATTTATCAGTGTTTAAATTTTTGTTTTACAAGGCAATGGATCTGTCTGTGGATGAGTCCAGCTTAACAGGCGAGACTGCTCCATGTTCTAAATCTACCACCCCACAACCAGCAGCTACTAATGGGGATTTAACATCGAGAAGCAACATTGCCTTTATGGGAACTTTGGTTAGATATGGCAAAGCAAAGGTGAGACTGTTTTTATGTATATTTTATTTTTAAATCCTTTTCATTACATGCACCCAGTAATTTAGCTAAAGCGTTCTTGAGAATAGAACTCATGGTTGCACAGCGATGTCCCTTCTGACCCAGGCATTGTTTTAATCAAATATAAATATAGGTAGTGCAGCGCTAAAAATGAAATATGAGAGTATACCAATGGTAATATGCAAAATAACAAATATGTAGCAAATATTAAAGCAACAATATGTCCTTAGGAAATTGTAGCAATGGTGAAGCTATGTCAGATACCTTCACTGATATTGTAATACAGTAGTATAACACACGGTGCAAATAATAGTGCTGAATAACTATGAATGGTAAACCACAATATAATTGAAAAAATGGTGACTTGATAGAATCCCAGTGGAACCTGTGATCCGGTGCAGTGCAGGAACAATAAGTAAATTGCACACTCACCAGATGCACAATTTAACTGCGCAATTGTGTCATGTACACCAGAGGTCCCTTTGGTTGTGGATAGAGCGTGGCCTGGATTGGATAACTCCGCGATAGGTAATGGAACGTCTGAGGGTCCCTTAGATGAGTTTGGTTCACGATAGGTTCTGCCAATTACAGCTCTCTTCTAGGCCCTGGGATGGTCACCTGGTGGTCCTGAGGAGTTAAATGCTCGTAGTGGAGCAGAAAGGAATACCCATAGTGTTGTATTTTTAGTTGAATCAAAAATTGAATTTATTCAGGATAAAAATAGAAAAGACACACTTCTCAGGTACTGTAATAGAAAAAAACAATCCTCGTGCACAAAGGATATAATAAAAATTGAATGCAGCATAACACTGACCAGCTGGTGAAAAAGGGGGGGGGGGCGACGGACGTCCCTGATCCGGGGGCTTGACGTCACGGGCTACTCCTTCATCCATCATCAGAAGGGTAAGCGCCATTGTTTTAATCAACATTTCTCCAAAAGCCAGAACTGCTTTTAAGCCCTGGTTCACACTGATGTGGTCCAGAATTCACAGCGTTTTCTGTACGAGTTCCGCACCGCATCAGAATCACACCCCGTTCATGCGAACCGCGACGGGTGTGTATGTTAAGTTAACACCCCGATATCGTTCCTCAAAACGCGGTGCGATGTGCAGAATCAGATCGCATAGGTGTGAGTACCCATGTGATCCGATTCTAGTGCGGACCCAAAAAAGGGTGCTGCACGTTTTTGGTGCGGATGCGGTGCGATTTGAGCCATACATAATGTATGGCTCAAATCGTACTGCACACATTTCACATGTGATTTGCACAAGAATGCAGTGCGGTTCCTGTGCAAATCACATGCGATGTACCGCACCGCATGAGTGTGAACCTAGCCTCAATCACGGGGTAGATTCTCCGCTTAACTGTTTTTTTTGCTGTTGCAAAACTGTTCATTGAGCAGCAGAGGGGAGTAGCAACTGACAATTGTGTATGTCTCCTAGAAAGTACATTCCTAATTTCTTGTTGAGAGCAGAAATCCCCTTGAAACAAGTAGCAAGTGGATGTTGGCTGGTTGCCATGGGGCACTTTAGCTTGATTTACCTTGCATGGGTTTCTTTTTGTAGGTATATCATTTTGGCTTACGCAATAGTTTGTGCAATGCAGGTAATTTAGAGAGCTACCTTCATTTAAAAAGTAATTTTATCACTTTCAAATAAATTGTATCCATTTTTTAAACTACTTTTAAAATGAATAGTACTTGTAAACGCTTGGAAAATTGTGAAACTTGCACAGATATCATGTATACATTTAATTTTAAATTTTTTTTAAAAAAAGAAAACTTTTTTTTTTTTTTTTTTCAACCAAACCTTGGTGTGCCTTTTGAGTATTAGGATGTAATGCCAGATCCAGCCAAACTAAATTTAGAGATGTAGATTTACATAAGTATAGGTATGGGGTGAAATTGAAAACCAATATGATGAAGGTTCCAGTGGTGTCTTGTCTCTGTTTGCATACATATCTGTTACAAAGGCAGTTGAGCCTCTAAAGTTTACCATGTGCGGTGTGAATTTTGACTCATTCCTGATGTGCTGGCTAATATTTGGTCAGTGGGTGGCCCTGCTGTCCCTGCTCCTTTTTGAAGCGCCCTGCTAGAAAGCCTTCTGCTGAATAGCGGCTGCATCCAGACTGATGCACCCACTATGCGGGTATTTTGATGACTGCAGGACAATGGCCACAGTGGGAGATTCATTCATCTGCGCTGCATTTAACCCGCAAGCCGAATGAAGGAGAAAATGATCAGAGTATGGCCAGAAAACAGTTGCATTGGGATAACATTCTAAATAGCAGAACTCCACCCAAAACGAGTATGTTCCATTTTGTTTGGGCCTGTGTATGAACAGTGGCTTCTTCAATTACAAGGGGAACTTGTATACAAAGAAACCTGATCATGCAGTGGACTCATCAGTGCCTCCCAACTTGACCATTGAACATATTCCATATTCTGGTTCAGATATGTTGATGTAGACATCTGAAGCAGAAAGTTTCCATGTACAAACCTTCACATAATCCTTCAAATATGCAGATGGTAGTATCATGTTCACCTGAGATAATGCACATCAAAAAGCACATCAACATGGATGCTGATGTGTATAGGAAACCAGCCTAGTCTCTGTAACTTCAACCACCCAGTATAACACAAGCTAGGGGTTTTTAGTACCCTGTATCACTGGTCTGAAATGGTGACAACCAACCCTGTGTCTAAGGACAAGGAAAATATTTGGAAACCTTGTGGAAAAGCTTGTGATACCCCTAAAGAGCAGAGCATTTGTCTGCATGTCAGGAATAAGTGCAATTTTATGTGTGTTCCACAATGCACAGTAACGTGAACCAAGCCTTGGACAGGGGTGCCTTGTGACTGAAAATACTTTTCAAGGGTGCCCAGACTGGAAAAAGGTTAAGAAACACTGGGTTACATAAGTGCTAAAAGTTTTTATGAACACATTTTCAGTTCTAGATATACCGTGGCCTGTCAGTGAAATATCAATTAAATTAAAAGAAATACATTATTAAACTCAACTTTGCATATTAAGACTCCATGCACACTAGCGGTTTTGTTTTGTTTTATTTTTGTTTTTTGCTCCTAGAAGCCAGTAGTGTTCTCCTATGTATCCATGCACACTACTCTATGCTACAAGTATTTTTCAAGCCTCAACGTTTAGGAGCAGAAAAAAAATTGTTTTTGGGAGCATTTTTCCGGCAGAAAAAATGCTACTAAACCGCTACGAACAGCTTTTACCGAGAGTTTTTTTGGTTTTTATTCTATTCATGTACTGTAAAAACGCTAATGCTTTAAAACTACTACAAGCAGGCACAAAAATGCTATTATATCAGTGTTTTTCATTCAGCATATTTTTTTTCTGTATTTTTTGAGCTTATAAAAATGCTAGTGTGTGTGGAGCTAGTAGAGCTTGCATCACTTTGTTAAAGTGGAACTTTACCCATAACAATGTGAACAGAATTATATTCTTTAACAAGGAACATACATTCCACATTAATGAATATTCTACCAAAATTTGTGTGTGCTGTAAATTGCTTCCAGCATTGTTCCTGTTTCTTCTTGCTGGAGGCTGCCATTTTGCTGAAGCTCAGAGCCCATGAACAGCAGTAAATCTTTAGGCTGTCAGAAAATCGGCCTCTAGACTTTCAAGAGCAACTGATCATGTGCAGAGCAGAGTGAGACGGTGTATTAGTGGATTTTAACCACTTTCCCACTGCCCTATAGCAGATATACTGCTACGGGGCAGCAGGGGCACGCAGAATCGTGTGTGTGTATATATATGTATATGTGTGTGTGTATATATATATATATATATATATATATATATATATATATATATATATATATATGTGTGTGTGTATATATATATATATATATATATATATATATATATATACACACATACATACATGATCTTGCATTTCCGGGCAGGGGGCCCACGCCGCTATTCACGGTCTCGGCTGTCAATCACTGGGTCCCGCCCCGGTGATTACTTGCCGGCACCTGGTGATCACCAAGCATTACCGACAGAGGGAGAGAACTGTATGTAAACAATACAGTTCTCTCCCATGTTAGCTCCTGCACACTGCTTTGTATGACTGTGTATAGCACAGTCATGCAAAGCAGTGTGCTTACAGTTGAAAGCACTAACACAGCACACAGTAAAACAGGGCACAGTTAACCTTTTGATCACCCTTCATGTTAACCCCTTCCTGCCCAGTGCCATTAGTACAGTGTTAGTGCTTTTTATTAGCACTTATCACTGTATTGGTGTCACTAGGGATGTCAGTGACACCAAGTCAGTTCCCACCAGTGTCAGAATACCTGCCGCAGTCCCGCTATAAGTCGCTGATCGCTGCCATTACTAGTTAAAAAAAAATTCAAAACTATTGTTTTTTTTTCTCTCAACATTGTCGATTTTTTTTTTTGTAGCTCAAAAATAAAAACCGCACAGGTGATAAAATACCACCGAAAAAAAGGAAGTACGTTTAATTTGGATGCAGTGTTGCATGACCATGCAATTGTCAGTTAACCACTTGCCTACCAGGCAGTTATACCCCCTTATTTACCAGGCCAATTTTCAGCTTTCAGCGCTGCCGCACTTTGATTGACAATTGCGCGGTCATGCAACATTGTACCCATATGAAATTTTGATCATTTTTTTCTCACAAATAGAGCTTTCTTTTGGTGGTATTTAATCGCCACTGGGCGGTTTACTTTTTGAGCTATAAATAAAAAAAGTGCAAAAAATTAAAAAAAAAAAAAAAGTTTCTTTGTTTCTATTATAAAATTTTTCAAACAGGTATTTTTTCTCCTTCACTGATGTGCGTTGATGAGGCAGCACTGATGGGCACTGATAGGCGGCACTGATGGGCACTGATAGGCAGCACTAAAGGGCACTGATAGGCAGTACTAATGAGGTGGCACGGATAGGCGGCACTGATAGACAGCACTAATGAGGTGGCACGGATAGGCGGCACTAATATGCAGCACTGATAGGCGGCACTGATAGGTGACACTGATGATGGGTACTGATAGACGGCACTGACTGGCATCACTGCTGGGCACTGACTGGCGGCACTGACTGGCACAACCCCTGGGCACTGACTGGCAGCACTGCTGGGCTGCACTGGTGGGCAGCACTGGTGGGTGGGCACAGGTGGGTGGTACTGCTGGGCACAGGTAGGTGGCACTTCTGGGCACAGGTGTGTGACACTGCAGAGTGGCACAGGTGGGTGCACTGCTGGGCACAGGTGGGTGCACTGCTGGGCACAGGTGGGTGATCTGCTGGGCACAGGTGGGCGGAGCTAGTGGGCGCACTGCTGGGCACAGCTGGGCGGAACTTGCGGGTGGCACTGCTGGGCACCGATCATCAGGGCACTGATCATCAGTGCCCTGATGATCGGTGCCGATCCCCGCTCTGACAACTGACGGTTCTCGGCAGTACTTTCCTCACGATCTGACAGCGTGAGGAAAGTGCAGCCGAGAACCGGCACTTGCATTTCCCTCTGATCAGCGTGTCATTGGACACCGCTGATCACGTGGTAAAAGGCTGCTGTGATTGGCCTTTTACCACGTCATGTGATCAGCTGTGTCCGTAGGACACAGCGATCATGGAGATCGCCGGGTGCGCGCCCCCTGGGGTGCGCAGGAGAGCGCGTTCTGGGAGGACGTCATATGACATCCACTCAGAACTGGCCGGCCGCAGTGCAGCCGTCATTCGGCTATCTGCTGTCGGCAGGTAGTTAATGTAATGCAGCGCCGTAATGCGAAAAAATGGCCTGGTCAGGAAGGGGGGTAAATCCTCTGGAGGGCAAGTGATTAAACAGTATAGGTACATATTTTTAATGTTTTACATAGCTATAACCTGCAAAGGAGCCTTCTTTTTCTGGTTAAAGTTCCACTTTATGCTGTTTTACAATGTCTTAAATATTGGAACAAGTATGCATATTAGAATGTTCAAATGCTAGCTTTCAATTTGTGAAGTAAATGCTGAAACTAGGAATAGCCAGCTGCCTATTATTTTCAAGTAGTCAGATACAGCAGTCTCCATATTTCTTTAATATTTTGTTTCCTTTCCATGTATCAGGGGTGCATCTAACCTACTCAGTCTGTTTTCTTGGTGCAGGGAATAGTCATTGGCACTGGAGAAAATTCAGAATTCGGGGAGGTCTTTAAAATGATGCAAGCAGAAGAGGTGAGTTATGTTTATGGACCACTGGAAGCTTTAATATTAAAAGGTAACTACAATTTGAAATACATCCTGCCTCCCATAAGATTCCTCTTTTTTTTGCCTTCCTCTAGATCAGTGTTTCTCAACTCCAGTCCTCATGGACCCCCAACAGGTCATGTTTTCAGGATTTCCATTATTTTGCGCAGGTGATTTGATCAGTTTCACTGCCTTAGTAATTACCACAGCTGTTTCATCTGAGGGAAATCCTGAAAACATGACCTGTTGGGGGTCCATGAGGACTGGAGTTGAGAAACACTGCTCTAGATCAACTGTGGGTTTAGGATTATAACTTTATTTTTTTTTCTATGGTTGAACTGGATGGACTTTTGTCTTTTTTTTTAGCCATCCTAACTATGTAATAAATCTCTTGTTGTAATATTAAGCTTTAGATGCAGCACTACCTTGTTCAGGCTGCCATGTCCATAGAACTTTTTGAGCCTCCCGGATGCTGCAGTCTGTGAAATATGGTACATTAACGACATCATCCCTCAAAGAATAATGGGCCACCTGTCTAAATTCTCAGACAAGTTAATGTGCTGCCCATTTACTTCTTTAGCAGACACCCTTGTGTTTGTCATTGTTAGCAGTTGGCTGGCTCTATGCAACCTTCAAATGATGTTCAGCCACAGCAGCCTGAATAGGAGGTAGGCTGCATGTGAGGTCTGATATTACATATCTTAAGGGAGGCAATGCTATTCATACTCTGGATTCTTGTTCAATGTAGACAACAAGCTTTTTCTTGCATCATGACCCTTTATTGTCATACTGTACAAAGAATACATCCACATTGTGGTTCTAATTCTAGGGCCAACTTTTTTTTGATGCACAAGATAGGTGGCTGCCTCTACTCAAAGTTGGTTATCAAAAAAGTGAATTGGACTCCGATACTTTAAAAGATTAAAATCCAATGTATTGTTCTAAAGTGAGCTATTGATGGGGTGATACTTGTTATAGGTAGAGATGCACTGAAATTTTGGTGGCCGAAAACACCCCTTTTGGCCATTGGCCGAAATGGAAAAAAGCACCGATATAGGTGCCTAAAAAACCTCGCCGCCGATCTCTAGTAGTTCCCAGCCTAACCTGAGAAACCATTGATCCCGGCACTGGGCATAGAGATGAGTGAAGGAAAGATGGCCGCCACTCATCTCTATGCCCTTGGAGGGCCGGAGTGATGTCACTTCCTGTTCCGGCCACTTCTTTTTTACAGCACTAGATCAATGCTTTTTTTTTTTTTTTTTTTTGGGATCCAATGCTTTACATTGTAGAGGAGAGATGTTGGGTCTTATTGACCCCATATCTTGCCAAAAAGAGGACTTGTCACTAATTATTTATTCATGCATTTCTTTTGATAAGAATAGAAGTGATAAGATAAAAGGGACAGTGCAAAAAAAAAAAAAGTTTAAAGTGCCCCCGTGCTCACACGTGGTGAACACATACGTAGGCTATGCCCAAATATATAAATGGTGTTCAAACCACACACGTGAGGTATTGCCATGAACGACAGAGCAAGAGCAATAATTCTCACACTAGACTTCCTCTGTAACTTTACACTGCTAACCTGTAGAAATATTTAAAGCATCACCCATGGAGTTTACGTACCTCAGTTTCACGCCATTCCACGAGTGTGCGCAATTTTAAAGCGTGACATGTTGGGTATCTATTTACTCGCCATAGCATCCGCTTTTATATTTTACAAAAAAATTGGGGTGTATATTGTGTGTTTTTTGTTTAATCAGTGTATTTTTTTTCCTAAAAATATATATTCATTTTTAAAAACTGCGCGTTTCGGTTTTCGGCCAAGTGCATTTTGAATTTTCGGTTCCCAAATTTTCATTTCGGTGCACCACTAGTTGTAGGAGTAATTTACAAGCCATTTAGTGTTTTGATTTGTAAATTTTTTTTTAGATGTGCTCTTTATGTGTGCATGTATGTTTGCATACATTTTAAATATCTTTCAAAGAACAGGCATACATTTTTTGTAGAAAATAGAAAGCAAGAAAAAGCAGTTATATTTGTAAAGGTGTATTATTGATCTTGCATTGGCTAGACCAGGGGTGGGCAAACTTTTTGACTTGAGGGCCGCAATGGGTTCATATATTGGACCCGGGGGCCGGACCAAGAGTAGATGAATGATGTGTATGTGTCATCCATAGTAAGTATAGTAATATTCCCCCATAGTAAGCATAGTAATTAATCCCCCATAGTAATTAATCCCCCATATAGTAATTAATCCCCCATATAGTAATTCATCCCCCATAGTAATTCATCCCCCATAGTAATTCATCCCCCATATAGTAATTCATCCCCCATAGTAATTCATCCCCCATATAGTAATTCGTCCCCCATATAGTAATTCGTCCCCCATATAGTAATTCATCCCCCATATAGTAAGTCCCCCATATAGTAATTCATTCCCCATATAGTAAGTCCTCCATATAGTAATTCATTCCCCATATAGTAAGTCCCCCATATAGTAATTCATTCCCCATATAGTAAGTCCTCCATATAGTAATTCATTCCCCATATAGTAAGTCCTCCATATAGTAATTCATTCCCCATATAGTAAGTCCTCCATATAGTAATTCATTCCCCATATAGTAAGTCCCCCATATAGTAATTCATTCCCCATATAGTAAGTCCTCCATATAGTAATTCATTCCCCATATAGTAAGTCCCCCATATAGTAATTCATTCCCCATATAGTAAGTCCTCCATATAGTAATTCATTCCCCATATAGTAAGTCCCCCATATAGTAATTCATCCCCCATATAGTAAGTCCCCCCCCTGTGTCAATTCACTTACCTTTGGTCCGCGCGTTCCTCTCGTATTCCCGCGCCGTTCTGGTCTTCAGGGAGGACTGTGAGAGGAGTTCGTCACGCTGCCCCGCCTACATCCTGACAGCTGCAGAGTCCTGACGTCCGAGAGGAGGGAGGGGGGCGGCCATCCGAGAGGGGGGGCGGCCATCCGAGAGGAGAGGAGGGGAGGGGAGAGGAGGAGAGGAGGGAGGGGAGAGGAGGAGAGGAGGGAGGGGAGCGGGCGCCCGGCACACAGGAGAGCCGCATCTAAATTTGTAAAGAGCCGCGGCTTGCCGACCACTGGCCTTGCGGGAGCCTAGCTCCGCGGGCCGGATTAAAAGGTCCGCCGGGCCGTATACGGCCCGCGGGCCGTAGTTTGCCCATTGCTGGGCTAGACTGTAATACAAAGTATAAACCTAAAGTCTATCTAAAAATGAGTTCTAGAAATGTGAAGTTTAGAGAAGGAATGTCGTGTCAGCACCTGCATGCATTATATTATAAACCTTACAACATAGATAAAATGCCTTTTTCCCTTTTTCCTTGTTTATAAGACTGCAAAACAAAAAAAATGTTTCATATATGTTATAATAGTTGTAATTCATGGAAAAGAATATTAAATTGTGTTGATGCACATCCTGATGCATGTCTACACAATTCATGTAAACCCACCATGATGTGTGTTATGGCATATGTTGATGTCCAATAAATTGCATGTTGAAACCTCACAACAAAAATTGATGTGCTTTCCATGGAAAACTTATCAGTGGAAAAAATTCATAGGTGTGAACCAGCCTTAAAGAATAATTCTAGGCATTGGTAGGTTATACCCTACCTAGCCAATATTACTGGATGCTGGAAATCTCTGACGTAGACTGCTAATTTAGTGATCTCCACATGTTTCAGGGTCTTGTGCTGAGTGGCTGCACCTCTGCTTACTGAACTCGGGAGCTTAGGTACTTGGCATGGGCGCCGTTCAGAGAATGCTTTGCAATTTTTGTATTTTTTTTTTGGGGGGGGGGGGGGGAATTTATTTCTGTACAGAACATGTGCGAGCAGGTTTAGGTGGTGCCAGACTTGTTAGCAACATCTAGAGTGTCATAACTGGGAGCAAGACGAATGTGTGCTGCCTTCTCACCGCCTGGCCTAATGAAGGTGTTCACTTTGGCCGCATCAATGTCACACAGCTTCTTCACTGCTTCTTTAATCTGGTGCTGGTTTGCTTTGACATTGGAAATGAAAACCAGAGTGTTATTGTCCTCACGCTTCTTCATAGCAGCTCAGTGGTCAGAGGGAACTTAATGATGGCATAATGGTCAAGCTTATTCCAAGGGCACTTTTCCTTGGGTTGCCTTCTCAGCCTCAAGGTTTTGGGTCTACGGAATGTAGGAGAGGTTCGGATTTTCTTGTAATGGTGTACTTCTTTTAACACAGCTTTTTTGGCCTTCATAGCCTTAGACTTTGCTTCAGTCTTGGCAGGGACAGACAGGTGTCTACTGTCATTACATATTCTTGAATGAATACAAAGCGTTCTCTGATTGGGCAAGGTGAAGTGGTGAGATTATGCTCTCCACTTTGTCCAGAGAATGTTTTGCATTCTTTTATAAAATGCAGTGCATTATCTGATTGTACCTGTGTCAAGCAGCTGACCTCCTTTATTCACACTGCACCAGAGCAGCCGCTCAGTGTGGGACCAAAGAGCAAGTGTTCACTGGAGTAGTGGCTTTTGCTTCAGTATTTAACAGCTTCCAGGGGCATTACCCAGGCATGATATATACATACTGTTGACTGTATACATACTGTTACATACTGTTGACTGACAATACAGTGGATATACAAAGTCTACACACCCCTGTTAGAATGTCAGGTTTCTGTGATGTAAAAAAAAAAATGAGACAAAGATAAATCATTTCAGAACTTTTTCCACCTTTAATGTGACCTATAAACTGTACAACTCAGTGGAACAACAAACTGAAATCTTTTAGGTGGAGGGAAGTAAAACTAAAAAAACTAAAACAATATGGTTGCATAAGTGTGCACACCCTTAAACTAATACATTGTTGAAGCACCTTTTGATTCTATTACAGCACTCAGTCTTTTTGGGTATGAGTCTATCAGCATGGCACATCTTGACTTGGCAATATTTTCCCACTCTTCCTTGCAAAAACACTCCAAATCTGTCATATTGTGAGGGCATCTCCTGTGCACAGGCCTCTTCAGATCACCCCACAGATTTTCAATGGGATTCAGGTCTGGGCTCTGGCTGGGCCAATTCAAAACTTTAACCTTGTAGTGAAGCCATTCCTTTGTTGATTTGGATATATGCTTTGGGTTGCTGTCATGCTGAAAGATTAAGTTCCTCTTCATGTTCAGCTTTCTAGCAGAAGCCTGAAGGTTTTGTGCCAATATTGACTGGTATTTGGAACTCTTCATAATTCCACCCCAAAGCATGATGCTGCCACCACCATGCTTCACTGTGGGTATGGTGTTCTTTTGGTGATGTGCAGTGTTGTTTTTGCGCAAAACATATCTTTTGTAATTATGGCCAGAAAGTTCATCATTGGTTTCATCAGACCATAACACAAATTTCCACATACTTTTGGGAGACTTCAGATGTGTTTTTGCAAAATTTAGCCGGGCTTGGTGGTTTTTCTTTGTAAGAAAAGGCTTCCGTCTTGCCATTCTACCCCATAGCTCAGACATATGAAGAATACGGGAGATTGTTGTCACATGTACCACACAGCCAGTACTTGCCAGATATTCCTGCAGCTCCTTTAATGTTGCTGTAGGCCTTTTGGTAGCCTCCCAGATCAATTTTCTTCTCGTATTTTCATCATTTTTGGAGGGACGTCCAGTTCTTGGTAATGTCACTGTTGTGCCATAATTTCTCCACTTGATGATAACTGTCTTCATGTGTTCCATATATCTAATGTCTTGGAAATTCTTTTGTACCCTTCTTCTGAATGATACCTTTTAACAATGAGATCCCTCTGATGTTTTTGAAGCTCTCTGCGGACCATGGCTTTTGCTGTAGGATGCGACTAAGAAAATGTCGGGAAAGACCTACTAGAAAAGCTGAACTTTATTTAGGGTTAATCAGAGGCACTTTAAATGACAGGTGTGTACTGAGTCCTATTTAGCAAGATTTTTAATTTGATTACTTAATTCTGAACACAGCTACATCCCCAGTTATAAGAGGGTGTGCACACTTATGCAACCGCATTATTTTAGTTATTTTATGTTTACTTCCCCCTTAAAAGATTTCAGTTTGTTTTTCAATTGATTTGTACAGTTTATAGATCACATTAAAGGTGGAAAAAGCTCTGAAATTTATTTATCTTTGTCTCATTTTTTTACATCACAGAAACCTGATATTTTAACAGGGGTGTGTAGACTCTTTATATCCACTGTACCTCTGCTCCCCTTTTACATGCAGTAACTATGCTGCATCAGCACAATATGGAACACAGCAAAGGGTACTTTGCCAAGAACACAATAGGCTATGCTATTCTCTTCAGTTCAAAGCACTTCTCAAGACATTCTCATGTAATCATGCCACTGTTGTACTCAAGTGCATAAATGGGTTATCCTGCATCTTGTTGGTTTCTGACAGCTCAACAATGTGGCACCAATTTAGATGGCATGTCGTTTGCCAAAATTCTTCCATTCTCAGAGTATAAAACAAAATCTTTTGAACAACCTAAGCCACATGATAAAGTATTATACAGTTTTTATAATCCATTATAGGAAAAGACAGTAAGCTGTTGCAGAAATCACAAATTATATCTAGTTAATACATTTTCCTCCATTTTTTGTATGGGGAGAGCAGATTATATGTAGTACTGACTTTATCTGGTCACCCCAGAAGTTAAATTAAAGTGATCCTGCAGCAGAAACTCCATAGAGAGAAATAGAAGACGCTCCTACTGCATTGTGCATTTGTGAGATGTACATTTTCCATGTGGGTGACCCAATGACCTTTAAAATGTTATATTGTCCTTTATAGTACTTCGGCTTTGCCAGTGGTTAGTTATTGTATTCAGTGATCGTTTTCTGTGCAGCAATATGCCAGTCATATTAGCAAACAGTAAGACATTTGTTGCCTATGTGAGCCATGTTGTTATGCAGCCTTGGGCATGCGAGTAGCCCCACATTTTCTATTTCTGCTTTGCCAGATGGTCAATTAGAAAACCACACGCAGGCCATTTTCATGTTGCGTTTATGCATCAGTTTGTTGATTCATAATGGAGATAACATTTTCTTTCTCTAGGCACCAAAGACTCCACTGCAGAAAAGCATGGATATTTTAGGACAGCAGCTCTCCTTGTATTCTTTTGGTATAATAGGTGAGTATATATTCTGTACAGCCTTCTGCCTTCCTCCCTAGCAGTGTGGAGTGTTTATCATCTGTGGTTCAGTTATTGTCAATCAATTATCAGAGCAGAAAGTAATATCTTGTTTTCAGGGGGTGTTGGGAGGTATTTTTGGCTCATTCATCTTGGCTGCTTTCCATTTGCCTGTACAGAACATCACACATTATTATGAATTAAAGCACGGCATCTCTCTTAGGAAGATGGCACATTTAATATCACGCCACTCATATTTGTTATCTTCATTTGTTCAGAAGCTGTATTTCTCATAGTTGTAAATTCAACGCCACCTGCTATACTTCCAGATATAGTCATGCTTTTATGAGTTATGTATTGCTTTTTTTTTTGTTTTTTTAGGTATTATAATGCTGGTAGGATGGCTACAAGGGAAACATATACTCGATATGTTCACAATTGGAGTAAGGTAGGGGACTTGCATATCTGCACCTGCAATTCCTACAACTCCTTGTAGAGAGGAACAATTTTTAAAGTAAACCTGTCACCTGAGCATATAATTAAAATGCATAAACAATTGTTACCTTTAGTAAGCCTCCGTTCACACTAGAATGTGGTGCGAGAAACCCATGATCCATGCGTGTTTCCCACACCGTATTCAAGTCACATTGCTTTACGATCTGCAGCAGGTGTCGGTGCAATCACAACGACACCCCAAACGCAGGTTGTAAAAGCATTGCCTTTGCCTGCATCGGATTGCATAGTACAAATTGACCCTGCGATCCAGTTGCACTGTGTTCCCCAGATTGCTGCATGCAAGACTTTTGTTGTGAATTTCTAGTCTGTGGTTCTGTTTGATAATGTCCTTTTAAATCCATTTTGCTGTAGCCGGGACCTGACTACGTGTATTACTTTTTTTTTTCTCCTTTTTGAAAGTGGGATTCCCATTTTACCCTCTACTAAAGTGTATTGCCACACTGACTTGTAACTTAAAGCAGAACTTCATCCAAAAGGTCTTGCCTGCATCCTTCCCTCCTCTTCTTTAATATTTGGCACTTTTTGTGATGGGGGCAAGCGGATACCTGGTTTTGACAGGTGCCCATTGCCCTTTGGATCACCTTGGCGATCCAAGCAGAGGTTTACTGCCTTCCTCGCAGCCTTCTGGGACATGTCACAAGTCCCAGAAGACTACAGAACCATTCACAAAACGCAGTGGGAAATCTGCTGTGAAGCCACAAGGATTCACTACCGGTTTTTGTTAGTTAAGAGGCCTGCATTGGACCCCAAGCCGATTGAAAAATTGGCTCAGGTGAGGACAGCGCTGGCTGTCTGGGCAGGTATGTGTCATTATATTAAAAGTTACATCTTTTTTTTGGGGGGGGGGGGGGTGGAGCTCCTTTTTTACATCCATCAATCATAAAAGTGGATGGGGACTAAACTTTGTGCGATGTCATAATGTAACTAGGTACATGTTTGTGCAACACCTACATTCATGAATACAGCTGCTGTTTCTTTTGGGTTCATTTACACAGGCAGCTTGAGGAGGGGGGGGGGGGGGGTTAAATCAGGTGGTAATTGGTGGTTTTACCAGTAGATAGGAAGTACTAAACCCTGTGAATCTCCCCAACCCCCTAAAGAGGAAGGGGGAGAGAAACCACAGAAAAATGGGAATTTTTAAGGTGCAGTCAAATACAAACCAGAAAATAATATATAGTTAGTTTTATTGATACAAATTTTCGAAATTATTTCTTTATTATAAATATCCCAATAAAATATAATATACAAGCTACAGATTAGATACTAAATATATCTGAAGAGTCAAAGTGCATAAAGATCTATGCGTTTTGCCCCTAAAAAGGGCTTCTTCAGGTTCCAATTTGTTACTACAACATATCTGCTTGTGTAACTAATAAACAAAATGATAATCAAAAAGTCAAATACATACCAAAAACATAAATAATAATATACACAAGAATTACAGTAGTGGCAACAATATCAGATCTACATTGCATCATTATATGAGACTCAAATGAAAAGCAAAAAAAAGGAAGGAGAGAGAAATAAACCACAACTTTTTTTGTTTTGTTTTTTTTCTTTTTTATGCACTTCGACTCTTCCAATCAAGCTCATATATTTAGTATCTAATCTGTAGCTTGTAAATTATGTTTTTATTGGGAGAATTATAATAGGGGGAAACATTATTTTTTTTTTAATTTCTCTTAATACAATTGTAATTTTATATTTTCTGGTTTATATTTGACTGCATCTTCAAAATCCCCATTTTCCATGATTTCTCTCTCCCTTCTCTTTGGGGGGGAGGTGAGATTCATGGAGTTTACTACTTCCTATCTACTGGTGCATTTTGGGATGGTACTTTTCATAAGGTTATTGATAAGGCCCCCCATCTGTTTCCTGGTGGTTTTGTCACCCTCCCCCCAACTACCCACCTAAATAAAGCAATGCAGCCACTCAGGGTTTTACTCCTTCCTCATTCCGTGGCCACAGCAACAGTTAAATTGAACATCACATTCAACAGACGGTACCACCACTGAGCACAGCCTATTCAAGGTAATAGGGCTACTCTGTAATCATGTGCAATGCACACAGTTGTGATGTGATGTGGTGTTGTGTCACTTTGAGGGACATATCGCCTCCTCACCGCTTGACAAATGCCCTTTGAAAAGCGATCCACCACAGGTTGCTTTCAAAGGAGCAACCAAGCTAGCCACACAAGTGAACAAGCCCTTACAGTTGCCACTGTCTGATCTGTTATGTGATTTATTTGTGTTACATTGGACGGTTAGAAATACTAAAATCTTTCTTAAAAAAAAAAAAAAAAAAAAAAAAAGCCAGCATGAGATGAAATATAATTTTGTTTCTTTTTTTCTGTTTACAGTCTGGCTGTCGCAGCTATCCCTGAGGGACTACCCATTGTGGTAACTGTAACACTGGCACTTGGCGTGATGAGAATGGTGAAAAAAAGAGCTATTGTGAAGAAATTACCCATTGTAGAAACACTTGGTATGAATCCCAGATGAAATTACCATATCATGTTCTGCATTTTATGAATCCCTTTAGGCCTAGTGTACTATCTGCAGTCTTCAGTGTTGTTTAAAATGAAGATCAATGATTCACTGAGAAGTCAGTACTTTACAGTTATAGGGACATAGTGTTTAAAAATACATTAGAGTGTTAATATTGATTTAGAGTGAATCTGTCCATGATGAAAAATGGGCAACTATTACAGGTCCCTATGAGCAAGCAATGCAACTGCATAAGCAGTTCTACGTTTAGTTATATCCCGTTCCTCTCTTCGATTTACCTTCAGGGGCCTTAGGGCTGCAAAGAAGATGATTTGATCATAAGTACAGGTGCATGTAGACATTTTATGGAACCGCTCTAGAAGGAAACCTTCCCCAAATAACATGGAGGTTGCCAGTGCTGGCTTGCTGTTATGTAAATTCTTGTTGCCTGTCATTCTGAATCCTTCTGCACTTTCAGTCACTATGTGACTGTCACACATATATTTCCTGTGGTTCACGGACTCAAAGATATTTTTTAATTGCCTGCTAGCTGACAGCATAGACCTTGTACATTTATGCGGCTCTCTGCTGTACTGTGTAGATTTCTCCTGTTAAGGCAGTCCAGAGTCCTTACGTCTTCTACTGCCCTCAGTAGTATTACCTGCTAATACTTCATTTATTGTTCTTTTGATAGGTTCACGTTAACTTAAGCTGAAGTACATTCTTATACCTGCCTTTTGTGAGTTAAGTGTGAGCAGGGGCGGACTGAAAACTCATGGGGCTCTCAGGCAATAGGGAATCATGGGGCCCCTGTGTCCTCGCCCACATTCAAACCACACCCAAAAAAGCCTATGAATGTTAACAGGGCATCTCATGGGGCCATCTACTGACCCCAGGCCCTCGGGCAGTGCCCGAATGGTCAGTCCGCCCCTGAGTGTGAGCTTAAAAGTATTTGTAAACCCTTGCATTCTGTAAACCCAGTGAAGTGACTGGCCTCAGGTGGTACACAGAGATGTGAAACAAATCCTCCTACATAAGAGGCACCTGTTTTTCCAGAATTTTCTCTACATCTGTTCAAAGTCCTGTGTTTATAAAGCTTTTCTGAGCTTTCAGAAAACAGGAGACAAGGAGCTGAAATTATACACTGCAGAGCTCAGTGAGGAGAGCTCTGAGAGTTGATTGGAGGGAAAGGACGTAGCCATCCTTCACATAGCACACAACAACAGAACTGATGCTGTCAATCGCTGGCTGTGTGTTGGAGGTCTTTCCCCTGTCACCATTTTTCTCATTGTGTCAGAAAAATGTATCAGAATTGACTAATGTTGATGGCGGAAGAACGTGGCAGCAGAAAGAAAAGACATTTAGTGCTCTGGATAAAGACCCATACACACTATAGAGGGGTATGCTTTGTTCATATTTCATATCTGAGTTTTACAACCACTTTAACACCTTTCACAAGAAACATTTTCAGCACATACATTTAGAAACTATGAAAAGGATGTAATCCATTATTGCAATTTTAATCTCAATATATCCTAAAAGTACCTGGAACATTCTGAATGTCAAATTACATATTATAGCATTAAATGCTATATTCTCACATAATAACTGTTGTGGTAAAACTAGAGGTGGAAATATTGTCTCTTTAATACCCTTGCGTGATAGAATGGGTGTCCGTTCACAATGCAGTAGTTTATCTGAGGAAGGCTTGTAGTGGTTGTCGCATTTAACTGGACTTGTTCTTTAAAGGCATTGTACACTTTCAAATGTGTTTTGTTGTTTTATCTTGGTATCAGTGTAGTTATATTCTTTGTTCTATTCCTTGTTGTTTGTTTGCCTTAGCTTGTAATCATGAGATTGCACTTTGCAGCGTTGTGGGTAAGTGGTTAGCATTTCTGCCTGGCAGCATTCGGTTCATTGGTTCAAATCCCAACCATGACACTAACAACCTGGAGTTGGCACATTCTCCCTGTGCCTGTGTAGGTTTCCTCAGGGATACTCTGTATTCCTCCCAGACTCCAAAGACATTCTGGTAGGTTAATTGGCCCCTGATTACATTGGACCCAGTATATGTATGAATGTGAATTAGGAACCCTAGATGTAAGGCTCTTGAGGGCAGGAACTGATGTGAATGTACGATATACAGGGGTTAGATAAAAAATGGAAACACTTTTATGATTTGCAGGTGTGAAAGTGAGGATATGTTTCACATTGAAAGCGGAAGTGATATAACATTCTTTTGCTTCAGACCAATGAAGACTGAGATTGAGCTCTGCAGTCACTTTTGCAGCAGTTGCTTTCTTATTCCGGGTCACAATCCTGCGCAATGTCCTCTTTGTCTCTTTCAGTCAGTTCACCATGTCGACCGTGCTTATGCTTATCAGATAAGTTTCCCGAAAACTGTATATGCCGTCATAACCTTTGATACTGTACTTCACGACACTGCAAATAAATTGGCAACTTCAATCACAGAGGCACCAGCTAAGCAGGCAACAACAATTTCCACTCTTTAACCACTTGCCCTCTGTAGAGGATTTACCCCCCTTCCTGACCAGGCCATTTTATGCTGTTCGGCACTGCACTATTTCAACTGGTAATTGTGCGGTCGTGCAATGGTGTACCCAAACGAAATGTATGTCCTTTTTTCACACAAATAGAGCTTTCTTATGGAGGTATTTGATCACCTCTGCGAGTTTTATTATTTGCGCTATAAACAAAAAAGACCGAAATTAAAAAAAAAAACAAAACAATATTTTCACATTTGGTTATAAAAAATATCTTTGGTAAAAAAAAATCTCAATACGTGTATATTAATTGGTTTGTGTGAAAGTTATAGCGTCTACAAACTATGGTATATATTGGAATTTATGTAGCTTTTTCTACTTTTTGTAATGCCCATGTGGAGGGTTAGGCCTAAAAGAGTTTTAAATTCAGAAACAGTGATAGGTTTCCATGAGAATTGTCTGGCAAGAGCTGAATTTGGGTGGGCGGCGATGTATTGTGTGTTTAAATTGCCTTGGTCCACAATCAATTGGTACAAATCTTTTTCGTGAAAAACAGTGGAAGGGCTAAACGCTGGTGCTGGCAGCGAGCGGGGTCGATCCTGCTAACTCTGCGTTTTTGGGGAGACTATGCAAAGGAGGCACTAGTATAGTTCTGTACGTGGTCAATATCCTGATCCGTACAAACACTATACTAGTAATGGCGGTGATCAGCGACCTATAGCGTGAGTGCGATAGTGTGCAGGCAATCTAATGCTAGCTGACCCTGGCTGGTAGGGGAGCTTACTGACCCTGACGTTATGTGATGTCACTAGTGGCAGTAATACAGTAATCAGTGAAAAATTCTGACACTCTACTTATGGCACTGGTTGGGTAATGTGATCAAAGGGTTAATAGGGGCGATCAAAGGGTTAAATGTGCTAATCTACCGTGGGTGTGTAAAATGTAGTGGTGATTTTGCTCAGTGCTGTGTTCTCTTCTCTCTTATTTTTAAAATAATTTTATCAGAATAGTACAATGTTACCATAGTAACATTGTACTACTGAGATTGATTCATAACAGCTTTACTTACAATGTGATTGCATAATGATCACTGGGTCCTGTTCACCGGGATCTTCATTCTGCTGTGTCCAGAGGGCGTTGTGCCCCCTTGTGTTAGTATAGCCAGAGCGACGTATGGGTACGTCTCTTGGCCTGTAGCTGCCGCAGTACACTGTGGGCGGGTGGGAAGTGGTTAAAGCTCCGTAAACTCTGACATGACTCCGTATTTGTAGCAGCGCGCACAGTGAATGACAAAAGTCACCTGTTAGCTATGTGTCTCATCACACAGTGGAAGCAAAAGCATAATCATCACTTCCGCTTTCAACGTGAAATATGTCACTTTTATACCTGCAAATCATGCAGTGTTTCCTTTTTATTTTTTGTGTAGCCCCTGTATATGTAAAGAGCTGCATGGATTGTAGGCCCTACATGAGTACCTGTCATACCTATCTTGTCCCTCATAACCAAAAGGACAAACAACTTCTTATTCTTGGTCATATGTGTGCCTAGCCATTTCTGTGTTGCATCACAAATGTGTGAGTACTAATTTTCTGAAGCTAACACATCTCCTCTAGCTTGGTAAGCTCTGCTAATAGCTTTCACCTGTACCAGCACTAGACTGAGAGACCCAGGGATTGTGGGCTATATGGTTTCTTCATAGAGAGACCCATGGATTGTGGGTTATTTCGTTTTTTCATACAGAAAGTCTTTGACAGAGGTCATGCATTAACCTGTGCAGTACCATGCCACATGCCTCATATTTCATACAAACAGAAATTTCGGACACAGGAATACGATAATTTACTCGACTATAGGCTGTTCATACAGATTAGAAATGACACCTAGAAACCTCTAATAAGTGCACATTTTATGCAGGTTAAAAAAAAAGGTGCATGTAGGAAGCTTTATAATGCCTATAATATTAAAGATGTTTTGCAGCTTATCCAAGCCACTTCTTAAATTCTGGTGAATGTCAGGCACACACTTGACCATCTGTAGTTGCAAAAGTAACTCAAGTCACATTATGTCGAGTGTGCCAAGACAGATGTTGATTGTCCAAGAACAGGATGGGAAGTGTGAAAGTTGTGGATTACATAATCCCATTCCTTGGTGTGAGTTAATGAGTTAATCCTTGTCTTTACATGGCTGAAGGTGAAGGTTGTTGTCAAATTGCCAGGCTAAAGATATTAAAGCGGAGCTCCACCCAAGAGGGTAAGTTCCACTTTAATGCTTTGTCCCCCGCTCTCCATTAAAGATTGGCACCTTTGGGAAGCGGGGGGTGCTGGTACCCGAATTTGACAAGTACCTGCTCCCACTTCCACTGCGGTTGCTTCCCTTCCCTCCACATAGTCTTCTAGGACATGTGACAGGTCCCAGAAGACTGCGGGGCCATTCACAAAGTGCAGCGCTTCTTGAGCATGCGCAATGGGCACCCGGCTGTGAAGCCACAAGCTGTCACAGCCGGGTGCCCACTCTAAAGATGCCGGCGCCAGGGAGAGAAGACGGCCGGTGAAACCAGCAGTGGTGAGGACACCACTGGACCGAGGAACAGGTAAGTGTCTGTATTTTAAAAGTCAGCAGCTACAGTTTTTGTAGCTGCTGACTTTTATTTATTTATTTATTTTTTTCAGCTGGAACTCCACTTTAAAACAATGTTTATATGTGAAAGAGATATGGAGGCCTTCAATACCATCTCTGTTGAGGGATGTCTCACTGTTTGACTTAAATGGCCTCTTTTTACACTTTTTTTGAACCAGTTTCCGCTCTGTCCAAAACGTGTACCTCCTTGTCCTCAAAAGAATTCCCAGATTTCAATTTATCTGAGATAAAAGACCCAGATTGAAACCTGTCTGTTAGTGTGCAGTCCGTATTAAACAGTCATTATTACCAAAGTCCTTCATTGTGGCAACCAGAAGAGACTTGTCCAAAGAAGATATTATTTTAAATTTTTTTGTGTAAATTAATTTAATTTGATGGTAAAGAGGTCATAGATATGAAGACTTGGGCGATGTATACTGACTCAGTGCAGATATTCAGTCTTCAGTGTATTCTGTGATATGTTTTGATGGCCAAGTCTGATAATTCTGGATCCCAAGTTGAAATCTTAGATATTGTAGAACTATAGTATTGCTATAGATATGGAAAAAACTGATATTTTGGATTTAAATAAAAATTAAAGGCTACTTGCATCCAGTACAGTAGTTGTCAGATTCTGTCTAAAGGCAACCTTTGGGTGTGCAGTAAGTGGAATTCATATCTGTGTCTTAGTCCACTTGATATCTCCTTTTCAAATGCAGGTAAGTAATTTAATTGTGATAATGAGAGAAAAGTGATAACCTAAAAGCGACAGCGAGCGATTTGAAGACCTTATGTCTCTCCCTGCTGTCTTAGATTACAGTCTGTTATGGCAACCAGAGAGCTGGCTGTACAAGACAAAAGCAATCAATGTTGCCAAATCAAATATTGCTTTTGGCAACAGGCCATTTAGTGTTGGGCAAATGAGCACTTCCAATCATCAAACGAAATTACAAGCTGTAAAATCTCTGTGATTGCTGGGCAGTTAGAAAATATATCCAGTGAGGTGGTGAATAAGGATTTACTGTAGGTGTAGAGCACATCCTTCTCCCAAAAACAATTATAAAATGTACGTAACACACCCCACTGGTCACTAGTTGGCTTTTTAGTGTAAGAAAAAAAATGTAATTGTGTAAGAGTGCATGTATTGCGTTTATTTGTTAGTCCTGGAAAGAGGATCACACTCAATCCTGGGGTTGTACAAGTCATTTGAGGATGAATAAATGTCTCACTGGATGTTCTTCACTGTGAAGCATCTGCTTGTCTAAGGCCACCATAATAGTGGCAGGTAAAAAATGTGTTACTTTGAGTCAGTGTTTATCAACCCTTTTTCAGTCAAGGCACCCTTTAACATCCTGCACAATCTCAAGGCACCCTTTAACATTCTGCACAACCATAAGGCACCCCATTTTAAAATGTAAAAAAATGATTCTAATAGTTTTACATAACGCAGCAACATCCACACATGTAGGACACCCAGTGCTAGAGGTGATTTTTATTCTTCCAAAGCAAATACACTTTTGCACACTGGTACTGAATAATATTCCAATGTTCCTCTTCAGTTTCTCTCCCTAACTCAGCTAATGTGTCCATAGTGCTGATGGAGAGGGGCAAACAAGGATGCTGTGCAGGCGCCCGACATCCTCCTTATCAACTAATGATGTAAACTGGTTGTTAGGATGCCAGCAGCTGTCAGGTTGTAAAAGTGCGCAATGAAAACCTATGGCTTTGTGTAACTAAAAGGCAGGCTTGATCCACCTGCTGGCTTGTATACAATTTTGGTCATTATTTAAACATTTTGCCAAGGCATCCTTGAAAAAGCCTGAAGGTGCCTGGGGACCCTGTTTGAGAGAGGCTGCTTTTAAGTAGTAAACTTTTCATCTGACCCCCAGCATCCTCTGGTTGTCTAACCATGGTGATTACATGCTCTGAAATCACACATACTGGTTCCTTTTAAACGTCTCAGGGTCTGAGGCTGTAAGCTGCATTGTAGCCCAAGCATATGTATAGCCGCATAGAAAATGTGAATGTTTAATAGCAAACCCCTCCTTTTCAAAATAATCATGACAGTTGTCACTCCAGAGCCACTATTTGCGGTATCTATTTCTTGCTCCGGGAACTTAACAGGAGAAATAATATATAACTTATGAGTTCCATCTTTGGCCAATTCCATTTTTCAGTCCTAATTCAGAGCCTTCACCCAGCATCCCCCAGTGCTTTGTGGGCTAAGAGCAATGCATAAAGGGATCCTTTTGTTTGTATTTGATTAATAGATCTCTTGCATTGCTCTGCATTGTCTACTGCCTGCAGTGCATTGTAATCACTTGCAGGCATTTCCTCACCCTTAGGCTAGATTAATGCTCAGAGAAGCTGTGCTTCATTAAACTGCTGCAAAAGGTGACGAACATTTACTGCCAATGGCTTTGTATTAAATCATATCCCCTTATCTTGTCTTTTCCTGCTTCAGTAAGTAGCATCACTTAGTATCTGGCATTTACTACTCCAAGCTTTCAGAGGCCTGAAAGTGTAAACAGTTGGCATGGTGTCAAGAGATGGCATTGATTCAGAGGCCATGAAGATACCTGATGATTATACATCAAACAGATGATTTCATAGCAACTTGTTGAACTCTAGTAGACTGTAAATCTTATTACATGGACTGTTTTTATGTTTTCTACAGCTCTTTGAATATTCGTTTGCACTACTTGACTTATTGATTGCTTCAGATGTCTGAAGGAAGGTTGTTTATTGTGCAGGGTTTATTGATTTGTAATTCAGACACCTTAAGAAAGATCAGAATATGAGCCTGCACTGCAGTTCTGTGCTCACCCTGACAGTTCTGCAAAGGTTTTTTTTTTTTTTTTTTAACAAGATGTGTTAATCTGTTTATGTATAACCATAAAAGCAGTAAGACTTTAACAGTTCTGCAGTCATCATTCTATCTTACTGTTACCTGAGACACTGTGCTTTTTGAATGTGTATAGGTAAAGGACACACAGTGAGCGCTCTCAAAGAAACAGCAGCTGAACATCCAGGATAAACGCATGTAAAAATCCTCAGTAAAACATATACATATAAAAATGCAGCGCTGTAAAATGATCAAATCATGCAAATCAACACAATAATAGTCCTGAAAAGGTGCTCATTAATTCCCAGTGCCAATGGAAAGAATGCAAACTAACCAGAAGCGCATTTAAAATACGCATGTGTGTAAGAAATCCTGGAGATTCCCCTCTCTCCCTCTGGTCAGAAAATGGATATGTGCTGAAAACGAAATCATGCAGGTCAGGAAGCTCCCAGGATAGGATATTCCTCTTCAATGGAACCAGGGCTGGGATTGAAATCACTCTGTGGCTGGTTAGTTTGCATTCTTTCCATTGGCACTGGGAATTAATGAGCACCTTTTCAAGACTATTATTGTGTTGATTTGCATGATTTGATCATTTTACAGCGCTGCATTTTTATATGTATATGTGCTTTTTGAATGTTTTAACTAACAGTTCTTGCAGCTCTCTGATAGCTGCACAGTGAATGGTCTGAATAAGCCATAAAGCCGTATTAAAGTGACACTAAAGCTTCATTTTTTTGTTATTTTATTTTTCTAAAATAAAAAACATATCTATACTTACCTGCTCTGTGCATTGAGTTTGCACAGAGCAGCCCTGATCCTCTTCTTTTCGGGTCTCTGCTGGTATTCCTGGCTCCTCCGTCTCAAGTAGTGCCCCACAGGGAAACCACTCACCTCTGGGGCTCTGCTGCATGCTCGTACCCGAGCTGCTGCTCTATGCGTCTATAAGACAGAGAGAGCTGCGGCTCGGCCTTGCCCCCTGCTCTTTTCATTGGCTCACTGATTGTGATTGACAGCAGCAGGAGCCAATGGGCCCACAGCTATCACTAGGTACCTGAGCCAGTCACAGCACCCTCTACCATGTGATTTAGCTGTAGCCAATCACAGATCACTAGTAATTACAGCTGTCATGCATTAAAATTTGTAACTGCAATCCAAGTGTAAAAGAAAAAAAAATCCCTGATCACCCCCCCCCCCCTTTTTAAATTTTTCATATTTTCCCAAAAATGACTTGCCATGCCGCTTACTAAATACCTCAGACTGTCTGCTTCCAAAAAGGGTCATTTGGGGAGTATTTGTACTGTTCTGAAATTTTAAGGGTCTCAATAAATAGCCCGTAAGTACAGTACATCAGAATTGATTAATTTTCAAATATATATACAATAGTTTTGTAGATGTTATACCTTTCATAATAATCAACTACTATACACTTAGGATTTTTTTTTTTTACCAACATGTAGCAGATTACATTTTGGTCTAAATTTATAAAGACATTTAGAATTTTTTTTTTGTATTTTAAATATAAAAAACCCAGTGGTGATCAAATACCATCAAAGGAAAGCTTTCTTTTTGTATGGAGAAAAAATTATATATATATTTCATTTACGTACAGTGTTGCATGACTGCGCAATTGCCAGTTAAAGTAGCGCAGTGCTGGTCATGAAGGGGGCAAAATCTTTTGGCGCTTAAGTGGTTAATAAGGCTTTTTTTTTTTTTTTTTTTTTTGCCGGGAGCCCTTTAGATTTCTTTACCCACTGCAGTAAAACAAAACTTCAAGGAAAGCTGTGCTTTTCTTGTTAAGGGCAAAGCAACAGGTTTTATTTAATCCCCTATCCCCAGCAGCATATTTTACCTTTTCTTCGTATCCCTGCTGCCTAATCTTGAAGCTTTTGATTTAGTGCTTGAGGCAGGCATAGGTTAGAAGCTCATATTGTTCTTGATTAGTAACATAGTAGTGAAAATGTTAATGTTTTTAAGACCTTGAATATTTCTCCCTCTTAACATGCTTTGATCTTGTTAGCATTCTGCAGCTTGTCTTTTCTTTAAAATAATTGCAAAGCTTTTTTCCCACATTCTGGATCCAGATTGGTGCCACTGTGACAAATGTTTCTTTCAGGCTGCTGTAATGTTATCTGCTCCGACAAAACTGGAACATTAACAAAGAACGAGATGACTGTAACTCACATTTTTACATCTGATGGAATTCATGCTGAGGTATGTGTTAAACAGCTCACTGGGTTTTTCACTATATGAAACTAGAGTTGCTTTTGCTCACTAATATAATGGGGCATTTTGAATGCATTAAATATAAGTCACAAATTCCTGCATTTTGTATTAGTGCATTGTTAAACAGTTGCACAGAATTGTGTTATAAATGCTTTGCTATTGCAAGTTCTTACTCTGTACACAGGTTGTATTAAAAAAAGGTAAACATGGATGTTGAGTAGCTCTGTTGAGTTTATTTTTGAGTCCTTTATCTAGATATTTTGCTTTCAGCGGCTGCAT